>NC_067398.1:12322888-12520388 GCF_016432865.1 Antechinus flavipes
GAATACCTGGAAGCATAGATGAAGAACTGAGTTCAGCAAAAAAGAATAAAAGGCAAAACAAGAGAGAGAGAGAGAAGAGGCAGGCAGGGATGAACCGAGCCAATCCAAAACCACGAGGAGAGCTTTGGATAATGTGTGGCCAGGGGGCTGAGGTCCAACCATCTCGAATGTTTTCCTTTTCCCACCATCGTTCTCTAAGTGTGTTTTTCCCCATACCCACAAATGAAGGTCTCTGGCCCCCACATGTAGATAGAACAAGATCCTGGTAAAGTTCAGCTTGGTCACTGTCTGTGGGGAATGTTCCCTGGTACAGATTTTTAATGATCCCACCCCAAGAGGCAAGACAATTTGCCCTTTCCCCCATTGTTGGCTTAAATCTGGTCAGTCGGTACCTATTTGGGGCCGGGTTGTCAGGCTTTTATAACAGCCGTGGGCCTCCTCAGGAAAGGGGCAACTTTAGAATAAAGGATCTTTTTATTTGGTTTTGCTTATTTTTCTGAATCACCTTCAAGAGAAACACTTTCAAGAGCCCCCATCTGTGTGCACCAGAAAGGGAGAAAAACCAAGCATTCAACAGAGTCCTGAAAAACTCAGAAACAAATTGTGGCTTCAATAATTTTTGACGAAAGGGACAGGGCTTTCAGAAACAGTTTTCAAAGAGCAAATGATCGAGGACTATTGGAAAAAGTCAATTCGATCAAAACTGATTAAGTCCTTTGTGAACACTTCGTGAACAAAGACAAAATTTTTAAAAAGCAAACCCTGCTCTCACAGAGCTTACATTCTACATAGGAAATGGTACAGGGGGAAAAAGGAAATTCAAAATATTTGATATCTTGCAAACTAATGCTTACGAGATCTTGCTCAATTGAAAAAAGAACAGATGTTGACCTGAGCTTTCTGTGTTCAGAAGTTTAAAAAGAGAAACCTGTCTGGGGCTTCTTGTGAAAGACATCCCATGACACAACCACCATTGTGTCGATTAGTATTGGGGTTCGTGCAGTTCACGCTGAACCCATTTTGAAGGTTGTCCCCATGTGCTACAGCTCCAGTAATTAAAGATTGTTGTATGACTAATAAAAACTAAGCTAAAAAGTTAAAACCCAAACAATGGCAGGAAATAACATGTGTGTACAATATGTTACTAACACACTGATAATTTTCAAAAGTGACTTTTTAAAAAAGTATTATAAATCTTTCAAAACACTGTGATTTATTAAGCGAAAGGTCTGAATGGCTCAAGCTATTAAAGTGAGCTTTCAAGTCTCAGTGGCAATGCCAAATCTTTTGTTCTTCTGAATTAAATTGAGAAGGCCACATTCATTTTCCAGGGCGCCATATTTCATTGTCCTTTACTCAAAACTCAGCGATCTTCCCGACAAATATGTTACCTTATTAGAGATTATCACAACTGAGTTATAAAAACCATAACATCGTGTAGAAGGGGCAGATTAGAACAATCTAAGGGTTTGTTTTTCTTTATGATTGTACACATTCATATAATGGACCGCTGTAGGTATGAGATGGGGGAAAAACAATGGCCAGAAGAAAACATTACAGAAATGCATTAAAAACAAGTTTAAGAAATGAGCTAAGCTTAGGAAGGATAAGCATTTAGAAAAAAAATAATATAGCAGAAAGTACTGACCTGGAATTCAAGCTGGTTGCAACAAGGGAGAGAGCAGCAATTTGGAGGAGAAGCGGAGAGGAAGGAAGGGATGAAGCAGAGAATAAAAGAAAGGGGAAAAAAGCATTAGTATGGAAACCGATAGCAAAGTGATGCACTATTAGGCAAATTCAAAAGCCAATGATGAGCATCAATCAATCAATATTGATTAAGCACCAACTCTGTGCCAGGCACTGTGCTAAGCATTTCTATTTCCCTGATATCTGATATTCCCCAGGAAAGCTGTAAGCATCCCCTGGCAATTTAGGGTATCAAGCATTCACCCCCAGAAGCCAATTTCTGCGTCAGAAGCCCCGGTGCAGTCCCCCCTGATGCGAACCAGAGGTGCACTCGAGTGAGCCAACGACAGAGTTTGGCCAATTCCGGTATGAATATTTATACAGACATTCCCTATCTGTAGGCCCATAAACTTTTATGATTTAATAAATAGAAGTGGAAATCACAAAGGTAGCATATCTCATTATAAGCTCAGGGGTCACGAAGATATGATTTGAACCAGCAAGGATTGAACCAAAACACATTCCCTCAGATATTTCCCTTTTCATGACTGAAAATTAAAAGAGTGAGCAATCTGGCCATACGAGCAGTGATCATCATTTTTTTCCATGGGGGTTGAGCAAACCATGTGCCTAGGAATGATCCAAGACAAGGTCAGAGATCTTTTTGTTGATACATTCCCTCTTCTCCCTCCAACTCCTTCCCCATATTCCCATTGCGCCCCCCCCATCACCAGTTAGTTTCTTCCAGAGCTGAAAGCAGGATGGTTTTTTTTTTGATTGTGAAAATAAAGTTCATAATTTAACACTGTACTTTCTGCATAATTAATATCTTATTAGTATTTCCTCTAAATACAATAGAACGTCTAAAAGGTATTTCCAATAATAGATACATCTAAACATTATATATATAATATGTATAATTATATATATATAATTTGCTATCTACATAATATATTATCTAATAAATCTACATACACACATCCATATGACATCAGGATGTTTTTTTCTACTAGTATTATCTCTATCTATTCTTTAAATATATAAAAAAACAAAATTAACTCCAAAGCTATCTTATACTTGATTATCTTCTATATGAGATCATTTCAATTTTTACCTTTTTGTTGGGATTTGTGCGCATGTTATTTTGTATATTTGGTTCAGGAAGATGATCTCTTTGGAGACTTCTCATCATAGAAAAACCCTCTTCCAATATGGATTGTCACCTCCTCTGTAACTTCTAATTAGGAGCGTGGTCTGGGGTTCTGTGAGGTTAAGGGACTTTCCCAGGTTCGTAGTCAGCAGTAAAATTCTCTTTCCGATCCCAAGACCATCTCTTTGTAACTTAAGCTATGTTTCCTCTATTCTAGGTCAGTCCATTTCTGCCAATGGGTCTAGACAGTCAAAGCTAAGAAATAAGAATGGCCTCATCCATTTGTGCACGAAGAAAAAAAAGAAGTGAATGATTTTCTTAAGGAAAATAATACTGGGAAATTTTAGTTAAGGGCAAATATTGATGTTAATCATTAAAATCAAGGCAAGAAGAGGTTTTCTGATGATTAGATGGTGGTATTGGGGGCCTTAAAAGCTACACTGTTGGTATAACTTGACCTACAATTATCATAGAGAATAATGTGGAAATACACTTAAAAAGCCATTCAACTCTGCATTCCCTTTAATTTAGCGATATCACAACCATGTCTATGCTCTGAAGAGATCACAAAGAAGAAAAGGACCTCTAAATATGAAATATTATAGCAGTCCTTTTTTATGAAGCAAAGAATTGGAAATTGAAAGGATGATAATCAATTGGAGAATGGCTGAACAAGTTGTAGTATATAATGGAATGAAATACTACTATCATGAGCAAGATGGTTCTCTAGAAATCTGGAGAGATCTGAACAAAGTGAGACAGAGAAAATTGAGCAGAGCTGGGAGAACAATGTATACAACCCTATTCTAGGTTAAACAACTTGGAGAGACTCAGGACCTCTGTGTTAATCATCAACCAGAGTTCTAGAGCATCCATGGTGAAACACATAGCCCATCACTAATTAGACAGAGAATTACAGACCTAGAGGGCAGACTGAGGCAAACTATTTTGGAAATGGCTAATGCAAGAATATGCTTTATTTATTATATGTATTTGTAACAAGATTTGTTCTTCATGCTTTTTCAAAATAAAATTGAATAGAATTTTAAAAATAAACAAGAGCAGTGATTTAGGGAAAGAAGGGACCATTGAAGTCACCTAGTTCAATCCTTTCACTTTACAGTGAGGAAGCTGAGACAAAGAAGAATGAAATGAGTTGTCCAACAACGCATAACCTGTTAAACAGCAAAGGAAAATTCTAACATCAGATCCTCCATCTGCAGATTTATTTTCATTATACTTCACAACCATTTCTAGTTCTTTCTATATATATTCTCTTTAGAACTCAGTTTCCCCATCTGTAAGATGGAGAAATTGGAGTCAATGATTCCTAGGGTCCCTTCAACTCTGAATCTATCTTTTCCATAACCCCTTTCCCATCTCTGTAATACCCTAATCTTACTTCAGGAAGACAAATTAAGTCCAAGGCATCCATATTGGTAGAGACACACCACTTCCCTTTTTGTTTTGATTTTTCTGCTAATATGGAGGAACTCTAAGGCGGGGGGGAGGGATACTAAAAAGGGAGGGCTGTGAGAAGCAAGTGGTGCTCACAAGCTTAATACTGGGAAGGGGGGAAAAGGGGAAAGAAGGGAGAAAAGATTTTTCTGCTAATAATAATAGCGTGGTATGAGATCCCTGAAAGTCAACCCTATTTGTGTTTAATTTATTTCTTTAGCCACATCTATAATTGCTTTTGCATCAAAAATTCCCAGTGAGGAAATTCTCTCTCTCATGCATATCAGCACATGCCATGCAGCTTGAAGCCTGAGTGAATTGCTGGGGGTGCTTTCCCCAAATCTTGCAACTAGGATATTGGTGGGGGAGGGGGGATTTGAACCAGGTGTTCCTATTTTATTATCAGTTTTAAAACGCTGCCCTTCTGTATTTCCAGGCACAGTAAGACCCAGAAGAGCACAGTTACCTATTTTCCAGGACATTATCAGAGTGGTTTTTTTCCTACTGTATTTGAACCAAAAAGGCTCTCCATGCGACAATAAGCAGGGAAGTGGCTCTAGCTGGAAGCTGCTCCCAGGAACTAGAATGAACACATAATTGGAGGCAGACATCTCTGGATTCCAGGCATTAACTGGGTTTACAGGTGAGAGGTCCAAGAATTCAAGCTGCCATCCAAGGGAAACCATTTACCACCTAAAAGATGCCTGGAGATCACAGAGAGGCAGCATGTAGTCTGAAAAGCAAACTTTAATGCCTAATGGAGCTAAAAGGGAAATGAAAAGAACGCTCTTTTAAGAAAGACCCGAAGAGTCTGTTCGTGTGTCCACATCCTGGTGTTCTGTCTGTGAAATCTACCAATTGCGGGACCAACCCAAGAACAGAACAGAAGGAAGCTGGACTTCCAGACTAAGAGCAGAGCTTCAGGAAAGCAAAGGATCATTTGGACAAAAAGTGGGAACGAGTGGTTCCATTATAGGGAGCCAGCGGGCTCTCGCCCCATCTTCTCTCCTTGCTCGTGACCCACGGCACGGCCAGATAAAACTGGGCTCCTCGGCCAGGTCGGTCCCATATCGGATGGGCGACCACAGAATCCCTTCAAAACCAATTTCCAATCTCCGAATCACAGACTTAATTACAAACATTCCTCTACCACGCTGGAATGGAGATGTCTGTCCCCGCGGCTCAGAGATCTGGAGCTTCCCAGTCTTATGAGGTATGAATTTTAGGGTCAGAGCCAAGAACATGAGATATGACCCAATCAGAAGGAGGCCGTTTCACAATGCAAGGGAGAAGTGAGGGGCTGAGGCACGTGGAGCCCAGCAGAAAATGCCTTGGAAAATCAGGCTGTTTCCTTTCCCAAGGAAGCCATCCTGTTCCACGACCTCCAGCCCCGCTGCCTGCCTTCCTCTGTTCCGGGCTGGAGTAAAGATGCCCCAAAATATGTTCCCTCTTGTTCTCAAGACAAATGAGCTGCAAGAAGAGGGACAGAGCAGGGTCCCACAGCATGTTTTGTGAATTACAACGCCTGGGAAGCAACAGGTTTAAGGAGAGAGACAGAGAAAGATAAGGGGAATGTGCAGAAAATACATAAAGATAAATGCCTGTAAAAATCCCTGTTGTCTTAATGCACACCAGATTGAAGAAATAAAAATGTTAATACCCCCTGGTGATTTAAAGGCTCCATCCATTTAGGACCTGTTTTCTTCACTGGAAAATTACATTATGTATACAATACCTGATAACTAATTAGCATTCCTCTGGGTCTCTTTTTTATACAAAGCAATTTATAAGAGGTCATTAAGCCTCCAAATCCCTCTGAGAGACAAGAAGACAACACATCACTGCTTGTTTTTTGGAGTGGTTAAAGATGGGGCGACTGGACCTTAGTGACCTAGAAATGACTTGGGATAGTTGGGTTTCATGGGACCTTGGGAACTTAATTAGCTACATCGCCATGGGCACTAAGGTGGTCTGGCTTGCTGAGAGGAATGGAGCGAGACGGAATCCACCAAATCCGTGAAAGTCACTCAACAAGCACTGAGTAAATATTTAATGTGTAGCTCACCCTGTGCTAAGAGCTGGAGATAAAAAAAAAGGGGGGGGGACAGAAAGTTCCTGCCCTAGCTTGTATTTTCAGAGGGAACATGTATAATCTCTGTGCAACAAGACATTGTGTCTTGTGAGCAGACTTCTCCATACTAGGAGGTCTCCAAAAAGATGAAATCACCTGTCTGAAATGCAGGTAAGGTAAGACACACAATACACACACACACACACACACACACACACACACACACACACATCCCTAAACTAGGGAAGTCACTTGACCTGTCTGCCCCAGTTTCATCTTTTTGTATATAAGGATTAGGGTCACAAGTCAGTAAATCAATTACACTCCTCAACATATAGGAAGTCATAAGACTATATCCTGATACCTTAACCAGGTGAAAATACATAATTGATCAAAGAAAGATTGTAAGAAATATAAAAAGTCCCTCATAGTCATTGGGTGAACCAAAGAGACAGATGTTGCTAGGAAGTCTTTAACTCAATTATTCTACTCTACAAATAGGAAGTCATAAATAAGACTGTATCCTGATACCTTAACCAGGTGAAAATACATAATCAATCAATTCATCGATCAAAGAAGGGCCGTAAGAAATATGAAAAGTCTCTCAAAGCCATTGGGTGAACCAGAGAGATAGATGCTGCTAGGAAGTCTTTATCAAAAATGATGAGGGATTCGAGTCTACACTGGAAGCTTTATGTTAAATTTGTGGCTCTCATTTGGATCCCGAGGTAGGGTGAGTGAGGATCCAAAAGGGAGCCATTTGGACTGAGCCTCTGGGGGTTTATATAAGCTGCCCTGAGGCAGGAGACCGATTCTAGCATCCTTTCCAGTTCTAAATCTCCGAGCCTGCTTTGCTTAGTCACGGTAATGGGCTTTCTCTAGGAGTTTCACATAGTGATCTTCCCCACCACAGTGGAAGAAGTTTTGCCCCTGGGAGGTCCCTAAAGCAAGGCTGTCCCAGGTTGGAAGACGTGGCCATCTTCCTTCAACCCTTCCCAATAACAGCATACAAATACTATCCCATTTGATCCTCACACCAAACCTCCAAGGCAGGGGTCATTTCCCATTTGAAGAAACTGAGGCAGAACAGAACTTAAGTGATTCTGAAGCTTCATTTGCACTCAAATCTTCCTGTATCAGCTCTCTATTCATTAAGTCATCCAGCTGTCTCTCTATTGGCAGCTCAAGGGAAAATCAAGGCAGTGTCAGCTCTGACATTCTCTATAACATGACGCCTCCTGGCTTTTCAAAAGCTCTCTTTATACTTCCAAACTCTAAATCAATCAGATCTAGAGCAAAGGTTCTTAACCTGGAGTCTGTGGACTTACGTTGTAATAACATTTTGACAGCTGCGTTTCTATAGAATTGGCTTTCCTGGTATTCCTGTGTTTGATTTTTTTATGCATTTAAAAATATTATTTTGAAGACTCCATTGGCTGGACTAGACTGACCGCCCAACGAGACTAGCACCAAGTGAATGATAAGAACCTTTGATTTGGCTGCAGCGTGGTTCCTTGGATGGAGCACAGTTGGACGTCACCTGTAATGCAGGCAAGGGGGATGCTGGGAGACGCCCTCTTAGCCTGAGTTTCCTGAGCTATGAGATGTGGTTGTTAGTTCCTACCTCACAAATGCTCCTACAAATGCATCTTATGTCTTTATTCCCTTTCCACCCACTCCCATTCTATATATCTATATGAAGTTTTATATATATATATGTGTGTGTGTGTGTGTGTGTGTATCTATATGAAGTACGAATACACACACACACACACACACACACACACACTTTTTAACCCTTAAAATTCTACATAAATGCTAGCTATCACTATTATTAGCTGATATTATAACATACCAGGTTAGGAATAGAGATAGAGCTGAAAGACTCATCTTCCTGAATTCAAATCTGACTTGAGACACTTATTAGCCGTGTCTCTGGGCAAGTCACTTCATCCTGTCTGTCCGGGCCAGTATCTCTTACAAGAAAACCCCAAATGGGTCACGAAGAGTCGGTCATGAGTGAAGTGACGGAACGACAACAAAAGGAATAGGAAATGGGTTTATGACCTCATGGAAATCCTGGTACCTTTTCTATAACTCAAAGGCTTTGAACAGCAAGAGGCTGAGAGTCACTCAGAATCACACAGTCCATGTGTGTCAGTGTTGGAACTTCAATCCAAGTCTTCTTGTCTTTGAGACCAGATTTTTATCAACTCTGTAATATTGTCTAATATTTTTATGATTAACATGGAGACTTGAAAATTCCCTTCCTCAAGTGATTTTAATTTTAATCATTCAAACTAGACTGCTGGCTATTTGGTTCTATCTATGTTCTCACCATAAATAAAGATGGAATCCCATAATACTGCACTTAATACCTTGATGACAGATTATTCTATTGTTTTTAGTCATTTTTCAGTTACAACTGACTCTGTGACCCCATTTGGAGGTTTTTCGGCAAAGATACTGGAGTTCTTTGCCATATCCTTCTCCAACTCATTTCACAAAGGAAGAAACTGAGGCAGAGTTAAGGGACTTGCCCAGAGTCTTACAACTAGTGTCTGAGATTAGATTTGAACTCAGGTGCTCTTGATTCTGGGGCTGGCACTTCATCCACTGCACCACCTAGCTGTGGAGATCACCCTAAGAACTTCCTTTTTTTTCAGAAGGCAATCAGGGTGAAAGTGACTTACTCAGAGACAGCGTCAAGTGTCAAGGCTGGATTTGAACTCAGTTCCTCCTGAGCCTAGAACCGGTATCCTATCCGCTGAACTACCTTAGTTCCCCCACCTAACTGCCCCCAAAATTTCCATTTTAAGAGATGCAGGGAAAAAAGCTCCTTTTTCTTGGGCTGGGTTGGGCTGGATGGCTATGGAAGCACCTTTCAGCTTTCAAATTCAATAATTCTGCAACTTTATTCCAGGCAGGGGCGCCTGTAGGATCACAGAACTTGTACCTAAAACGGACTCCTGAGATGATCTAAGCTAACTCCCTCAGTTTACACAATGTGAGAACAGTTAAGGGATTCGTATATGGCAGATGATACAGCTGGGAAATCTCTGTGGAGAGATTCAAACCCAGGACCTTTTAGCAAAGACCAGAATTTTGCACTGGGGCGCCATATGCTTTCTGCTATAGTAAAAACTGGGTTTCAAGATTCTGAACAGCTTGATGTAAAGGGCTGAAACTCTTGAGTCGATGCACTGAGGTCAGAACAGTCGAGCGCTTGAGGCTAACTATCGATTGGACGATACTCTATGGGCATATGCTTGGAAAATAGCCCTTCCCACTATCCTGTGCTGACTCAATGATTGGTGTATACAGAGGATTGTGGGAGGGACTAGGGGATGGAGTGAGATGAGCCAGAGTCACTTTGGTGGTAGAGGAGGGAGAAGGAGGTTGGGGAGATCCTGCTTCCATCCCCTTCACTTCTACCCCTAAAGACCAAAAATAAAGACTAAGGACTTTTGCTTCTCCTGACTCCAGTTGATTCTAAGGTATCCTGGGTGCTAGCACGGTCTTCACAGCTAGAGATGAGGACATCATTGCAATGAATTTTTACACCTACATCCAGTCTAGGAGAAGAACCGGACCCATCCAGGTGATACGATAAAGAGCTCAGAGCCAAAAAGACTCCCTTCAAACCCACACTGGCTGTGTGACCTTGGATAATAATTGTAACCTCTCAGTGTCCGAGGCAAATCTCTATGATTCACAACGGGAGAGCAGGTGATGGTACACACTGTTGGGGAGACCAAAGCAGGTGAATTGTGGTCCCCGATCTGCCTGCCATCACTGCCCTGCCTTTCAAAGCCAGGAGCCTCAAGTTTTTGCTGGACTTGAGCTAAATTCCTCCATCCCACCCACCTGCCCAACACTGATCTCCCCTCACCTCATCATTCATGGGAACTGAGCAGCCAGGGCCCACCTTTGCTAGCGATTGCTGCTGAGTGTATCAGCTGTGTCCCAAACAGAGGACGGGAACTAGACTCAGTGTTTGAGGGCTCCAAGTTGCAGCCATTTCATAAATATTGACAAATTATCCTTATTGTAATGGAGTTCTTTTTTTTTTCCCTCTGAGGCAATTGGGGTTAAGTGACTTGCCCAGGGCCACACAGCCAGGAAGTGTTAAAGTGTCTGAGACCAGATTTGAACTCGGATCCTCCTGATCTCAAAACTGGTGCTCTATCCACTGCACCACCGAGCTGCCCCATAATGTAGTTCTTTATACTTGCCACAGTGCCTGACAGGCAGTAGGCACTTAAGTGCTTGGTGATTGATTGATACTTTCAAAAGCAACCTCCCATAAAAGAGTCTATTGATCATAACCATTTTAATGATGTGAAATAGATGAAGCAAGGAGCATTATTCCCATTTTATATACTGGGAAACTAAAGGAGGGTCAGTGATGAAATTGCTTGCCTAAGGTCACATGTCCCACCAATATTGGCTCTGGAAGTAACACCCTTTAAGAGGATAATTCCAGGAACCTTCTAATTTTGACATGGGAAAAGATAACTATATTCTATCCCTTCTACCAGATCCTTCCTTCCTTCCTTCCTTCCTTTCTTCTTTCTTTTTCTTTCTTTCTCTTTTGCTAAGTGATAGGAAGTAGACATCTCCTTGTTAGTCTGAAAACAGTCACAGAACCTGAGTTTATACAATTTCTTTCTTTCTCTTTTTCTTTCTGTCTTTCTTTTTTCTTTCTTTCTTTCTTCCTTCCTTCCTTTTTCTTTTCTTCTTTCTTCCTTTAGGGAATCAATCAGTGACTATTTATTAGCCACTTACTATGTGCCAGACACTATACTAAATGCTAGTAATTTAGAGACAAGAGTCTCTACCCTGAAAGAGCTTCCATTCTAATGCAGAACCACATATACATAAGCATATATATATATTACATATATATGCATATAAATGCAATATCTATATGCTTATAGGTTTATATAGGCAATATGCACATGTAAATATACCTGAATGAATAAAAGATAGATTTGGGAGGGAGGGAACTTACAGCTTCATGTAGAAGGTACCTCTACAAGGTAACTAAAGACCCCAAGAGATGGAGACATTACAGATTCTCTGAATATTGTCCCAAGCTCCAAGAATTATCCAAAAGTCCCAACGTGAACATCAACCCAAGTTAATTTCAGAGACAAAGACTTCTTGCCCTGCCTCAGCAACCTACTCGACAACATTGTCTCAGACAACTGTCCAGAACCCTGAGGCATTAAGAGATTTGCTCATGGTCACCCCGTCTGTATGTATCAGAGGCAAGGTTGGAGTTTGTTTCCAAGACAGGTTCTCTGAGATTTATCCTGCACATTAAACACTCTATGAGATGTGGGATTCTCCTCTCCAGTGGCAATTCAAGCCCAGATTTGATTTTTTAAATTTGATCTCTTAAAACCTACCTTTCGAGTTCGGCGATTTTCTTGTCTTTATCATTCTTTTCATTCTCCACCTCCTTGAGGATCTCCAGCAGCCTGTCAACCTCCGCTTGGGCCTTGCCACATTCATCGCGGTAGTAAGATGCCTCTTTGTCCAGCTGCTTCATTCGATCTGCAAATTCAGGGTTCATCCTGGAGTCTTCTTCGACATTATGAGCCTTCGACATTATATTTTTAAGGAATAATCAAGACAACAGTTTAGAATGATAAGAGGTGGAAATGCTAAGGGCCTAGCAAGTCAACAAATAAAACATTAAAAAGAAAAAAAAAGGATTTGGGGTGTCTAGTCAGTTGAAAAAGAAAATGTTGCTAAGTGATAGGAAGCAGACATCTCCTCGTTAGTCTGAAAACAGTCCCAGAACCCGAGTTTATACAATTTATTTTTAGATAGGTTTTCCCAAAGCTTAGAAGAAAATTTCATTCATCCAAGAACTAAAGGCGTTTGCTTTTTTGTCTTCAAAAATAAAACAAGATACAAAGTGGATGAAGATCATCAATTCATTAAATTTCTGTCACCCATAAGCAGGTGAGTCCAACAAACTGTAATCCCATTTTCCCGGTAGAAAAATCTTTGAGTTTGTGCTATTGTTATTTGTCATACGTCTAACTAAATTTACAAGTACCCTGATGTGGAACTTGTAATCAGGTCTTTTTAAGCTTGGATTATCCCCTCAGGGCCCAACAGAGTGTTTAGCACACATTAAATGTGTAAGAACTTTTTGTTTTGTTGGTAAATACATAGGAGTTCATTAGGGTTGTTAGAGAAATAAATGGAAACCACCTTTAATAAAAAATGTCAATACTCTTCTATAATGTCACTGCAGAGGCCGATAATAGCATAGACATTTACATTAATGTCTGCTTCTTCAATCACTTGCCCATGGTCACTCAGTTAGCATGTGTCAAAAGCAACACTTGAATCCAGGTCTTTCTGTCTCCAAGAACAATCACTTCTCAATGAACATTGGTTGACTTAAATTGAATGTGGTTGATTGGCTATTGAAGATAACCTAACTGGCTTAATGCAATGTAAGCTACTTGTGGGCAGGGTTCCTTCCTTCCCTTTACTCTTCCTTTCCTCTTTCCTTCTTTCCATCTTCTTCCTTCTTTCTTTTCCTTTCTCCTTCCCTCCTTTCTTTCATCCTTCTATCTTTCTTTTCTTCCCACAGTCCTCCCCTCCCTCTTCCTTTTCCCCATCTTCATACCATTTCTACTTTCCTTTTTTTTCTTCCCTCTCACCTTTCTTTCCTCCCTTCCCTCTTCCTTTTTCCCATCATCATTCCATCTCCTTCCTTCCTTTCTTTCCTCCCTTCCCTCTTCCTTTTCCCCATCTTTATTCTATCTTTCCCTCCTTCCTTTCTTTTTTCCCTCTTACCTTTCTTTTCTCTCTCGCTCTTCCTTTCCCCCATCATCATTCCATCTCTCCTTTCTTCTTTTCTTTCTTCCCTCCTACTTTTCCTTCCTTCCTCCTTTCTTCTCACCTAATTTTCTCTCTTCCCTCCCTCTCTCCTTTCCTCCCATCTTCTTACTCTCTTTCTTTCCCTACTTCGTTCTTTCCTTCTTCTTTCTTTGTTTTGTCTTCATATTCCTAGCACCCAAAAGCAGTGTTTGACACATAGTAGACATTTAAGTACAGAATGTCTGTTTCATTAAATTGAATTGACTTTTGAATTCAATCATTCCAATAGACCATGGTGGCTGAAATGGAGACACCAATTTCCATAGTAGAGGCTTTCTAAAAATAACCACGAAGGGATTTTTACCTGACATTTAAACCCATTAATCCTTTTTTTTTCCTTTTTTTAAAAATGCCTCAAGTGGTCACCCTCAACCTGAAATCTCTGAACGATGGAGAAGCACGTGAACACAGATCTGCAAACACATGCATGAGTGGGAGACACGTCACAGACAACAACGGACATCGTGAACATGACAAGAAGAACATCGCAGGATCATTTGCAGCCAAAGCATCCCGATTTTTGGCTGAAATCATCCCAGACACATGGCGACAAGGAGGCAGTGCACTGTTTAGCCTACCCCTTGTTTCCCATTATTCCTAAATGACTTCTTCAAAGAGCAGGCAGGAGAAAAACAAGGAATTTAACCACAGTACATTCAACAGAGGAAGTTGAGAAAACTTTTTTCCCCTTTAAAATTCACAGATCAAAATAACAAAACGTTGAGCTGTTTGAGAACGTAGGCCATTTTGCTAGCCGGTTATGTCCAGCGGGGATGTTGGTTACATTACGTTTATTGGAATTTCAAGGGAAGAACAAGGTAAGCAAGCTACAACCAAGAAGGGAGTCCAAGGAAACATGCGTGGTTAGAGAAAATCCATACTAATCTACTACTGGGAGAAGGTTGACACTCTTTGCAATGATTTAGTAGAAAAATAAAATTCCAAAACTTAGTATAAACAGAAATAACTCTTGCATTTATAGCAGAAATAATCATTCTTTTAAAAATGGTTGCATGTAACATATTGTTTAAGCATGAGGATAAGAAAGGAAATAATTTTGCTTTCAAGTTCTATTCCTCTGATGAAAGATCCTGATTTTTCTACAGACTCAGCAGTGAATAAAAAAGAAGAACAGGGGAGCAGACAGGCCAAGCAGAAAGCAAATTCAGGTGACCTTTGGGTTAAAGTGGGAGCTCTGGAGGGCCAGAGAGGTTTTTCTCTTGGCTTTTGTGTCCCCAGGACCCAGCTACAAATATTAGACTCCTAGTGCCTTTTGCATTGAGTTGAATCGTGCCTTTCTTATCCCAAAAAATATACATTTGTGGTTATTTCTCTCTAACTTTCTTTATATGTTGAATTGAAGTCTAATAATAGACTTAAAAAAAACTATCAGTAAATTATTCATTGGAAATCTAGTCCTTTGGAAGCCCACTTTTAAAATATATTGTGTAATTAATTTAAAATACTTAACCTAAAAATGGATATGATTTATATATATTATAAATTTATAATTTATAATATATATAATAGGATAATTATGTATCCAATATGATGTCCCATGACATTTCTTTTCACTTAGTATATATTTCAAGTATAATTCTGTATAAGTGTATGACTCATACATGTTTGCACTGTTTCTTCAAGTAGAATTTCATTGTTGTCTATAGGAGACACTTGTGTGTATATATATTTGCTGGTTGATAAATTAACCTAGCTGTGAACTTTGGAATCAAAAACTTGTTTCTTTCAGAAATGATTATAACTGGGAGCAATTTGGAAAATGTTTTTAAATAAGTAAAAACAGGAGTTACCATTTTTAAATCACCTTTACTTTCCGAATATTAGCCATAAAATAAGCCAATACTATAACTCTCTCTGAAGGCAAAGTTTCTTAATCTTCCTGGGGTTCATGATTTTTTTTTTAAATTTTGATAATTGTATTTCAATATAATCAGATCTTTTATAATCTTACATATTCTATCTTCAATTTGGAGAAGTCCACAGACTTTATCAGAACTTGAAAGGGATTTATGTCACAAAAAAGGCTAAAAATCCTCTGATTTAAACAGTTTCCTCAAAAATTAGGACCGCTCACCAACTAAGTCTAAGGCCAAGGGCATTTTTTATTTCCTATAGTGATTCCACAAATTTGCCTTCTTCCCAACTGGCACAAAAGTCATTCTCAATTCTGATCCTCAAAATAGAACATAAACGAGTATCTTTCTGTGGCCCTTCCTCATTACTAGTCAAGAGAATATGGGTTTAGAATATGTTGAGGAATTATTCATTTATAGTTTCTAGTAAATATTTTACCAGAACTCTGAAAGCATTTTTATTTAATGAACCCTAATTGCTATGAAACAAAGTCCCAATTCACAAGGGACCTCTAAATGGGACTCAGTCAGAGGAAATACGAGATTGAATTTTGCTCATTAACTACTTCAGGGAATGCTTAATCCGAGTATTATTTTCCCTCAAAATATTGGTGAGCTTTCATTCTACTTTTAAGCAGATCCGTGAATGCTGACAAAAGAATTTTTCATCGATGTCTATATTCTCTATGTTTTATATCTGGCATTTCATCAACATCTACGTTCTCTATTCTATATTTGGCATTTCACAAATGTCTATATTGTATATCTGGTATTTCATCGATGTCTATATTCCAGATTTCAAAATGAGTCTCAAGGGACTCACAATCAGATCTCATCCATTGCTATGTGAGGAAGACATTTTCTCACAAATAGGAATAAACAAGCCCAACTTTCGGGCTTCATTGATGTGGGAAAGTCTGGCTTAGGGGCTACAAATAGCTATTGAAAGTCAAGCTGAAATGTCAAAGGAGCATCTAACTGACATTTAGGAAGGTACAGAACTCCCCCTACAAATTTATAACTAAAAAAAATAATAATAATGACTGCTGCAGGAGGAAAAAATAGAATTTTCTAACAAATGGTGTGAGTGTATACATGAAGACTGAAGAACATATACTCCCTAGCCAGAGGAGGTTTACAATTCTCAGGGTTTAGAAATCAGATTCTG
The DNA here is from genome assembly GCF_016432865.1 of Antechinus flavipes. Classification (NCBI taxonomy): domain Eukaryota; kingdom Metazoa; phylum Chordata; class Mammalia; order Dasyuromorphia; family Dasyuridae; genus Antechinus; species Antechinus flavipes. Next base: position 12,339,205 of record NC_067398.1, read on the forward strand.
TTTACACTAGACTCGGGGGCACTACTATTTGTTAGCTTAACTAAAACACTATTTCTTCCCTATAGGTGTCAGGGTAGTAAAGTGTTAAGTGAACCCAGAGACCTGTAATGATTTTCTTTTTAAAATCTCATTTAAATTTGAAGTCTGCTTGTGACATTATAACATGTTTTTACTGGGTGATGGGCCCTAAGAATTTTCATGAAGACGGAGCACTTGGTTTCAAACAAACAAATGATTAGCCTTGACAATAAAGCATAAACAGCCCCTTAGGAATGAGCGTGGTGATTGTTCTACCCCGACGCTCTGGGTTCTTAGTGGTGACATGTGTATATACTATTTTTTAAAGGGCTGCCAAGTGAAATGGCGATGGTTTTAGGGACAGTGGGTAGTGTTTTAATCATATTTGCATCCTTCAAAAGCAACACCCAAGGGGAAAGATGCCTTTAAAGTTATAAAATAATGCCATGTTCAAAAAATGTTGCAGAAATGGAAAATCTTGAGTAATTTTTAGAAATCTCGGTTAGATGAAAAGAAGGAAATATTATTCTTCAGAAGAATTTCATAGGATTGGGGAGAGTAAGAAGTAGATTGAAGAAAATGAGAATTATATACATGTATTTTATTGTCATCTGAATTTTTTTCATTCTCTAATCTATATATTAACACCAAATAAAATACATCTATATAAATAATATGCTTATAAAGTGACTCTCATCACTGTTCTTATAGTTCTTATATTCAGAAACATCATCATCATAGGATCTAAACTGGTTTGATCTGAAACATTTACAATTTAGCATAAGAGTAATGCCAGATGGTGTGAATTTCGATTATTTGCTTTTTTAGAAAGAGTACTATCTTTTCATAGTTAGTGAAAATAGGAAGTATATAAGGAAATAATCAATTTTTTTCTTGACAGCTTTAATGAAAAGAGTATCACCTTCATGTAAGGAAATACTTTTTAAGACCTTTCAAATATTTATGACTATATTCAAATTTCAGAATAAGACATCTTGTTAAAATACCATGTCTTCTCTCAGAAGGCCACTTAAAAAATAAAAACTGAGATCAGGCTTCTATCATCAAAGAAAAGAAGCTATCTACCTTCCCAAATCATACTGCTGCTTACCCAAATAATAAAGTCTAATGTAGTGTTCAGATTTTTGTTATTGTTGTTTTATAGAGAGACAAAAGATTAATAAAATCACCTGGCACATGGAAGGAATTCTCTTTGTGATTACATTAGTCCTGAGACTAAGTAGAGAAATTTAATTTTCGAAAATTGACTAAAGGAAAAGATATGTCACCATCGAAAATGATGATCGTGATAGACTGTCCCGTATGTTTACATTTAGGAGCTTAGAAACTGCCCTAGATTTGGTCTACTTGTAGATCTACTGAATAGTACTAGTAGGAGACCATTTCAGATTTTCAGATTTCCATCAAAAAAGAGAAAGGCTTAGAATTTGAGGGGGGGCTGTTTTTTTCTGTTTATTTTCTTTGTAGACTTTTTTTAAAATAAACTCTAAGAGATAAACTTTATTAGGAACCAATATGGAAGATCATTGTACTTTTGAATGCAATGAATTAAGTAACAAATGCTAGTTATTAAGGAGCAAAAATGCATGGAAAATCAGTGACTGTGAGACATTTGCCTTCTGTGAGATGGCTGGGACAAGGAGTTTTGGGTGAGGGGATACTTTCAGCTGTATAGACGGGTGCCTTTTCTGCAACCCATTGACTAGGGCACTGGACATTGGCCAGGGTCTTTCCATCAATGTAAGCAAAGTTTATGCCTGGAGGTTTGGGATGGCCATGGTTCTATCAACCACAATCTCTTGCTCTCTCCTAAAGATATCATTATATGAAATGCCAAATTGAGCAAATTGGATAGTCTGTTTGTGAAATGCCTTAAATGATGGTTGCCTTTAACAGTGATCAATGAGAAGCAACATTACAAAGTGGAAAAAGTTTTGGACTTGGAAAGAGCTGGGCCCAAATTCTCCCTCTTTCATGCACTAGATTGGTACCCTGGGCTCTCAGGGTCCCAAGCACTTCTCTAAGATGTTAAGTTACAGGGAAGCTTTGCTGACTCTCCTTAGTGGAAGAAATTTCCATACTGGGAGCTCCCTAGAGGGACAAAATCATAGGGCTTGACATAAAAACTGCCCTAAAGGCCAGAACAAGTTTTGCAATGGTTTAGAAAAAAAATACAACTTAAAAAGCAGACAGCTATAAGAGATGATAAATTAATAGAGAGATGAATATGGAGAAATGATAGATAAATAGATAAAGATAGATGAATATGGAGAGAAGATAACATAAAAATAGAGGGTATTTTCATACAGAGAGATGATCAGGATGACTGATTTAGAAAGAAGATGATGATTATAGATATATAGAAGCAAGAATTAGTATAAAGAGAAGCAAAAATTAGTATAAATATATTGATTTGGTTCCAACTTTTTCAACACAGTTCAGTTTCAACTTTAATAGCTTAAAACTACAGGAGACATCCTGGATATACAATATCCAGAATAAGAACAAAGAAAGAAAGATATAACTTTAAAAAACATGTGTAATATTTATAATGGCAAGAATTAAGTCCCAGGGAGTTAAAGACTAGTAGTCACGTAGCTGAAAAGTGATGACTATGAGAAATGAGACTACAAGGCCCATTGGAAATGCCAGGAAGCTAGCTAGCTGTGGTATGTACAATGACATGATCCAAGAACAAAGGGGAAGAAAATGAAGGTATTTATTTGGGCCCAGGCAGAGGATGTGTAGGATAAAAATATATATATCAGCAAACGGTACTTTGGGGCTCTTTCTTATAGAGATTGTTGCTCAAAAATATAGCTACAAAAAGGTCCATGTAAGGACAAAAGAAAATGTCATTCTGCAAAGCTCTAATATGGATTGAAAATTATCAAAATCTAAAAGGCAGATTTTCTAAAAAGGGAAAAGAACCTGAATTTGTCTAAGTTTCAGCCACATCTAATCCAAAGTTCCCAGAATTCACACAGCTCTTCAGGAGCAATCCCTTAACTCCTTATTATACTCTTTGAAGTTGGGATTGCAGCCTAAGCTTTCTACACACTTTCAAGAAGTTTTGTTTATCAAACTAAATTATGCTTCAAGCTCAAGTCTTCAGAAGTTGTATAGCACCTTTCCTCCCCAAAAATTTCTTTACTCCTTTTCCTTTTCTCTCCCTTGGATTATTTTCATTTATTTTCATTAGAGGATAAGGACAAGGAAAATCCAAATTTGCAATTTGGATACCAGTTATAAGAAATTGGAGGCTCGATTTCTTAAGTTAAAGGGAAATTTCAGGAATATTGGGGGTTTCAGGAAGATTGTAGAGCGGTTGGCAGATTTCATATGACTCCTTATAACTTACAGGACAGATTCCATCAATAAGCATTTATTAAGTACCTACTATATACCAGGAATAGTGGTAGACGATGAATGTGGGCAAGGGCTAGGACAACTATTAGGACAACAGACCACCATATATGTAAGGTGATCTTCATAAACAACAGTCCCATCTACAGAGCTGACTATATTCCATGTCAATGACATATTTGCTCCTTTTCCCTCCAACCTCTTAGAATCCCTAATGCCTTTCCAGAGTCAGCTCTAACTACAACTTCTAAAACACAGGCAATTAATCTGGGCTCTGAATGTGTGTGAGTATATACACAAATATTATACCATATATATATATACTTGATATATATAAATATATAATATATTTATATATTTTCCCTTATAATCCTATGTATTTTATTTTATACATTTAAAAAGATTATTTAAAAGTGTCTGAAGACTTCCCTTGACTGTCAAAGCAGACCATAATAGTAAAGGGTTAAGAAGCCATCCTTTTAGGGCAACTGCTCCTGATTCCTTCCTGAGTCTCTTCCTGGGTGGCTTGCCTTTGGCCTTAAACAGTGACCTTGCACAAAGCAAAGCTTCTTAACTTGTGGTTCCCCACCCCATATGGAGTCTCTTAGCTGAATGTTAGGGTTGATAAATTATGATATCAGTAACTGATTTGTAGACCTGTTGTTTATACCTATCTATCCGGTGTAATATAAAAATTTCTTGGGAAAAAAAAGGAGTCACAAGTGGAAAAAGTTTAAGAAGCCCTGCTCTCTAGGTACAAGCTGTCGCTGACTAAATGTAAGTTTGTTGAAGGGAAGGTCTACTTCCCTTTACATGTGCATTCTTTGTATCTAACATGATTGTTGCTGTTGTTTTCTTGTCCTTTGTTCTCGAAGAGGAGCATGACATCAGGAAGGTGATGCCGTGACATGCAAGTAAATTGGATTTAAGTGAGGGAGGCCTTGGCAAGGTCACCTGCCTCAGTTTCCCTTCCAGTGCCATCTGAGTCCAGTAGCCAGATACAGGACAATATGACTGGAAATGGCCCTAAATGCAACAGGGCTGATCCAGGATTTGAACCCAGGACTTCTTGCACCCTAAGGGAGAATCATATCCCATGGGACATGACATGGAAGAGATGTTTAATAAAGGCTTGCTGTTTATTTGGTTATTTCCAGGAAAGTCCTTGGCTCTATCAATAAAAATGTATTGATGAACGGGAGTCGCTATTTAGCATTATGGGCAACAAGAGGGGGAGTTCCTTGAGGATCGAGTCTGTCTCACCTTTTCTGTTTTCATTTGTACTTCTCTCCTTAGCACATGGTAAATATTTAAAATGTTTTTTCATTCATTTCCTAATGGCATTTCATATGTTTTTGTATTACCATTTTGGCCAAGTTAATTATATACAAAGCAACGGATAAAATGGTAGCTGTTCTGTAAATTTCAAGAAGTCAAAAATAATTTCTCTTCCTTAACAAGAAAAAGAAACAAAAAACAAATTGCTCTGCAAAAATGGGGAGTCCATTCAGTCACAGGGTGGGTGTGAGGGCTTTGAAACAAGAAATCGGAATGTTTCTACTGGGTTCACTTTTAGATGCTGCTCTGTAGGGCAATAAATGGCCTCATTCTCATCTGTTACCATTATGCTGAATTACTGTATATCCTGCAGCAATGGTATATTTTAAAGTTTTTTAAAAGTCTCTATAAAGTTAGCATTGTCTAGGGTCAAATCTCAGAAATATCCGTTTTACATCCATGCCCATTTGAAATCACTGTCAACTGACAAAACAATACATAGGCTTCGTTTATTATAACACAAATTTATGCCCATTAAGGTATTTTTGACAAAGATTGGCGAGTGTCTGAAGGATCTCAGAAAGTTACTCTAGGGGTCTAGCTTTTAAAAATGGCCTTTGAGAATGTTCTTCTACTCTGGTAAGGTTGAGGACCTCCATTCAGCCAATAACTTGCCTAGTGGGAGATGGCTAATTTCCAAATTTCACTTTTGAAAGACATAGCCTCTCCAGCCCCCCAGTCCATTTCTTTGGATGGAACCGAAATAAAAAATTATCAAGGACAGATGCTGAAGCTCAAAGGCAGGGTAGCTACATCGCCATATTGGCTCGAGGGATCCTCATGCTTGCATATGTTACAGCGGCAGACTTTCAGAAATGACTTACGGGATTGTACATCTGATTGAACAACTGCTCAGCTTGCTACATTGCAAAGTTGGGGAGGAGTGAAGAAGCACGGACAGGGAAAGAAGGAAAGATTCAGGAAAACAGCATTAGCTCAACCAACCCAGTGCATTCGCACAGAACTCGTAATTTAAAAAAAGAAAAGAAAAGAAAGACGAAGAAGAAGAAATTTCAGTTGCTAAACATTCCATAGTGAAAGTGAGAGGCAGTAAGGGAACAGAAATGTTGACTTTGGCTCCTTAAAAAGAATAGCTGGAATAAGAAATTTAAGGTTTGTGTTACTTTCCCTTTCTCAAGTCAAATAGCCCATGAAATAAAGAAAGCTGTCCACTTTGGATGATGCATGAAGTGTGGGGCTTCGGCAATGAATCACCGAGAGTGCTTTTGGCCAAGCTTGCAATTTATCACCCAAACTTCAAAGACGGTAATAATAAAAGATTAATTAAATCTTATCACTGAATTTATGGCTCTTCCTTTGTATTAACACAAGCCTGAATTTTCTCTTCAATAAAGTCTTTTTTGTGTGTATTTTTTTTTTTTTTTGCTGTTGTTTCTTGGAAAGAGAGAGCTTAGCAAACAGCAGATTAGCAACAGCCAAATATAGGCAAGCAAGGCACCGTAAGAAAAAAAAAAAAGAATAAAACATTTTCAAGTGGACGAAGAAGACAGAAAGTTATCCCAAATCCCAAATGATTCATTGCCTGTCACTCTCCTGAGCAATTCATTCGTAATCAGTGAAGGAAACTAAAATCTAAGAGATCCTTCACATTAGGATGCTCCCAAGTCATCTTCAAAGAGTCGTTTTTAACTTTTTCCTATTACAATTTTTGTAGAAACAAATAATAGAATGTTTCAAGGATTGTTAATATTGCAAATGTCCCTAGGGGTTGGATTTCTGTTCTTTTTCTCTTAAATATCAGTTTAATGAATTATGGGAACGGGGGTGCCAAGGATAAGAGTTTAATCATTAAAGGGATGCCCTTCCAACCCCGTTTCTAGTCATAATTACTAAGACAACATTAAGTCATTTTAGGAACGGAAATATATTTTCCCTACAATGTGGAATAGCATGATAGAATTACAGAACCAGAGCTGGAAGGAACCTAAGAGACTTTGTGATCCAATCTCCTCAATTTGCAGGTGAGAAGCTTGAGGCCCAAGGACAGACTAGCCTATGTTCATATAGGTAGAAAATTTCAAAGCTGAGATTAATAATCTCCATTCTTTTCATCCCCATAAAAAATTACCATTTTTCCCCCTCAAAAGTAAAAAGAAAATGCAATATTATCGTGGGTTTTATAGTAGAAATTGCTTTGTCCCTACAAATCTGGAGCAAATTTCCCATTGGAAATTCATGTTGTATTTATAGTATAATACAATTATGTTTTCCATTTTCATTTAGTAAATCTTTGCCTTTTTAGTCACAGGCAACATTCTCATTCTTCCATCTTCTCTCTCTCTCTCTTTCTCTCTCTCTCTCTCCGCCCAAACACTCTCAGGCTTTTATAACTGCTTATTTTTCCATGACTAAATGATGTGTTTATACATACATTCATAAAATGTTGGCTTAAAATTTCAAATATTTCATGGAGATTTCCATTTTTTAGGTGATGGGTACTTGAGGTTTTAAAAGAACTATTTATTACCAAAAATTAAAGACTACTGGAAAAATATTTTAAACTTTTGAATTCAGTCAATGACACATGGCCAAAAATAACAAAATTATATTTGCAGGTTAGCTTTGGGTATAAAAATATTTAAATTATAATTACCCCATTTCACCCCATTAAAATGGACATCACTTTGTTTAGATGATAGCGTGAGCAAAGATTTGTTGACACTTCCAAATTACCTCTCCATTAACTCAATGTAGTCTGTGTGGTCAGGTGACTGTTGTGCATTAATTTAATTCTAGTGCCAATGGCAAAGATGAATTTTTCAATGTTCGCAGGAATGATGCCGTTTGGCCTGGGATCTAAAGTGTCCTCTGTGCTGCTGCTTAAAAGTCAGAAGTAAAAACCACAGGTTTTTCTACTGCGGCCACTATGAAAGCGCCAGAAGAACGTAGCATGAATGATCCGGGAACTGATTTATCACATCGTTCAAATGCAACGTATGGGAGTAACAAGCATAAACATATGAAACTCCTCCTTCAAAGAGCTTCAGATTAAATGGCTCCTGAAAGAGCCCAAATCAAAAGCATGCAATTCACAGAGACAACTAAGAAGAGAAGAGAAATCCCAAGATGCTACAAGGGTGGAATCTTTACAAATGCTTATATCATGTTCAGTGGTAAGGGGCTTAGGCAGAGGGGAGCAGGGTTTGCTTTAATTTTAAAGCTGCTCCTTCTTTGGAAAGATCATGCTCAGTTTTGGAGAAGTAATGGCTGCCCCAAACTCATAAGTCAATTTCACTTCTTTTAAGACAATACTATAACCTAAAACACATCGATAGAAAGGAGCACTAGAGATCGATTTCTCAGTCTGGGGATTCTGTAGAATCAAGGAAACAGATTTAGAACTGAGAGAGATCTCAGAAGCCATTTAATCCAGCTCCATTATGTTACAGATTCAGAAACTGAGGCTCAGGGATCCAGTGACTTACCCAGCATCAGATTGGAAGTTAGTACTGAGTACTGAGACTGGAACCCAGGCTCTCTCATTTCCTGATCATTTCTTCCTTGAACCATAAGACCAACAATTATGTTGCTCTACATTTATAATTGGTCAGAAACCTCATAGTAAACTCTAACTCTTGAGAGCATGTCTAAAAGCAATGTTCAATGCTGAAAGAAGACAGATTTGGGCTGGAAGTAAGGGGAAAATAAACCAAAACAAGCTATCCAGAGAATGAGCTGCTTTTGAGGTAGCAGATTTTGCAGTACTGGAATGCTTTTGAACAATTTCTGGATGACTATTTGCTGCAGAAAAATGTTCCATGCAGGTCAAGATTCTGAAGTTCCTTCTAGCTCTGGAGTTCTAGAGTTCTAATCTCCCAAAGGTAGGTTACTTAATTTGCCTAATATACTTTAATAGAGAGAGAATATTGTGGACAGTAAGGAGGATAGTGCTCGGGGCTTGGCAGTGATCGTTGTCACAAGGGAACTCGACCTGTTCCCCACGTCCCTCGGAATCTGTTCCATCTTTTTCATATACAAACTACATTAGCATAATCTCGTAGAACCATTTCTCCAAATCCCCTGCTAAAAAACGATAGCCCGTTACATTTCCATTATACTTTCCATCACACCGTTTTTAAATATTCAGAATAATTTCACAGTTCACATATGATCCCTGCTTTTTCCTTATCATCCATCTATCAACATTCCCATAGCTTGAGAGAATCAAACCCTATTTCACTCTGTTACAGATTACTTTAGTAAGTAGTTCAATTTTACTCCAAGCAGTATTAGATTCAAAGAAACTTTTATCTGAGCTTCTGATTGGCTGATAAAGGTGCTGCTGAAGGGAAACAGAGTACTTAGTCATAACGTTCTGAGTTGTGCGAACAATGAATGCAGACAGAACCAAACAACAGAGGAATCGCGTCAAAAGAACAAGGCATGATTGGGAAGGCATCCACAAAAAATACTCAAGTCACTTAAAACGCGGAATGCAGCGAGAGCCTTTCATAAAGGGATCATACACACAACATGCTTTCTTCTGTATTCCGCCTCCCTCCCCTCCGCTTTTATTTTTTTTTTTCTCTTTTGCTGGATAAATTATCATCCACCGATTCTGTCCACTAATTGCCTCGGCTGGCCGATGGCTACAGATTAGAAGTTATCTGCGGAGTTTCATTGCAAGAATTCGACACCCTTTTGCTGGGAGTGGAAGTTTATAATTTACTATGCGACCCTTTAATTCTTTGGTTTATTGCAAACATTCCCATTTATCTTTGACCAAAGTTTAGATTTGCCCGCCGAGTGACGGCTGGTTTTTATAATGTCCTTCACTTCCACTCTGGTATTTTCATCAATTTTTCAAGCACTCTTTAGACAGGAAACCTAACATAACTTTTCAGGTTCACAGACAGATTTGAGGCAGGCTCCTTAAGAATAAAGAGTGTTTAATTCTCCTATCAGCAGACGGCAAAAGATAAGCGGGCTGCTTGTTTTTGAGAACGAGCCTCGTCCTTCTCCATTACCGCCATTCATTTTCAGGGGAACAGTTTCTTGGCCTTCACTTACCTTCTTCAATTGCGCTTCCAACTTACTACATTCTTCTTTCTTTTGTTCTATAGCTATTTCCAGGGACTTTAATTTGGAATCCCGCTTCAGGCCCGCGGATGCCAAGGAGGAGGCGTGTTCCTTGAGGTCAATTAGATTAGACTAAAACAGGAAAGAAACGGGAGTGAGACGAGCGGCCGTCAACAATGAACGCCTTTTCCGGGGGAATGTTCTGACTGTGTATCCCCACGAGGTGAGCTACTGGCCTGAGAGACCAAAAGGCTCGGATTCGAGGGCCCTCTCCCTGGGAGCCCGGACCGCTCCCTCAACTGAGAAAGTCAGAAATAAGGAGAAAAAAATAAAAAATCTATATTTTAAAAAAATGCTTAAATCGGCTAGTGTTGATCTAAATCAGCGGACATGCTCTCTGAGGATCAAGAGTCTAGAGCTGAAAATAGATCTGAAAGACCGTCAAGTCCCACAAACTCATTTTACAGATGAGGAAACTGAAGCCCAGGGATGTAGCTTGCCTAGAGCCACCATCTTGGAAAGGCCTGAGACAGAGTTTCAACCTAGGTTTTCCTGAGTCTATTCAGTCCATTGTACTATCCAGATGAAATCAAAGGACTGGGGAGAAACAAATTAAACAGTAAATCAGAAGAGGGATAATTAGCACTCAGAGATGAAAAGAGATCTTTGATTTCTGTCTTTGAACAAGCCTGAATAAATGGAATGTTCTGATTCTTGGCTTAATTGTTCCATCTCTATGCAGATACTTGGCAGTGGGCATGTCGTCTGGCTACCTTGCTAGCCCACTCCCATCCCCAGAAGATAATATTGGCAAAGAGTTCAGTACAGTGGCTAGTATATAATGGATGCCTAATAAATGCTTGCTTCATCCCCATCCCCATGTGCTCGCTCTCTCTCTCTCTCTCATTCTCTGTCTCTCTCTGTCTCTGTCTCTTGTCTCTCTCTCTCTCATTCTCTGTCTCTCTCTGTCTCTCTGTCTCTGTCTCTCTGTCTCTCTCTGTCTCTGTCTCTCTTTGTCTCTATCTTTGTCTCTCTGTCTCTGTCTTTCTCTCTCTCAGACAAGAACTCACTTTCAACAAAAGTTGTCAACTGACTTATACAAATTGATTGCACTGTTCCTTTGGCACTCATCCCTTATGGCCTTGAGTTTGGTTCAATTTTACATATATAACATAAAAGGCAAGACTCATTCGCTATATCCTGGTTTGCAAAATGAGGATACGATACCTGGAAACTCAAGGAGAAATAACACGTAGTACTACTGCGGTATTGTTAAGAAGCATAAATCAGAGAATGGCCATTATTATTCGCTCAGGGCTTCACAGAGAAGCTGTTCACCACATGTTTACTGATGGTGATGATACTAATGTAGATGATGGTAATGGAGGCAACAGTGTCCAAAATCTAAATTAGTTTTGTAATTTTTTAAATTGAAAGGTTATAATTAGTCATTTAGAATTTATAACAATTTATTGCTACATATTTATATCTATATATTTAGCAATTACTATATATTATATTACCAATATATCGATATATTAGCAATTGCTAAATATTAGCAATTTAGGATATATCATTTTTTTTTCTTAAACAGAGATTCTACTGTGATGGCCTCCAATCACACAAAATACAAATAGGTACCTATATTTGCTGTGTGTGCATAGATCCATACACATGTATGTAACTTTTAAAATCTCAAACTATGATTTGATTTGGCTGAAGAAATCCCAGTATGGAAATTCCCTCTATCACTACAAATTGCCATCTCTTCTGTAACTCAAAGTGTTGCCTGGAGCACTGAGCAGGAAAGCTCTTTGAGGATACATCTAAGCTTGAACTCGGGTCTTGGGGTTCTATGATTGCCTAGCACACAGTAGGTATTTATGAAACACTTGTTGATTTGCACAGATTTTAGAAAATACTTCCTTCTGAACATCTACAGCTGAAAACCAGAATTTGTCATTGGCTCCCAGTTCAAGGGCGTCCTTGGAAGGTCCCACAAAGGTCACGATTAACTAAACACAAGGAATGATAACAAAAAGAGTGCCTGAGCCGGACTGTGCACACTGACCTCTTTCTCCGTGAGCTCAGCTTGCAGAGCATTGACTTTGTCCTTCAGATCCTTGTTCTCCTTTCGGAAGGATTCGATTTCTTCCAGGCGTTCTCGGTCATCACGTTCCCGCTGTTCTTTCAAGCGTTCAATGATTCTCTCCTGTGGAATAAGAAAAACGTAATAAGAAACCGTGAAGATCGGATGTGAAGTCATACTGGAACAAGAAGGTGAGGTCAATGTCAACATGACCTAGGGGCTTCCCAGAAGCAGAAGTAAGGAGACCTAAAACAAGAAGATTCACGGGCAATAACTTTAGGTGTAAAGGGATGTCACCGAGCAGAACAACTATAATAACAACAACAACAAAAAAAAATGATGGTAATAATAAGAACAGTAATAATGAAAATAATGAGATCATTTCTTTAGTGCTTCAGGGTCTGTATAGCTCTATAGTTAGTCAGTCCATAAACATTTGTTAAACCCCTACTATGTGTCAGCATTGGGCTAAGCTGGGAAAACAAATACAAAAAAGATAAATTTTTTGCCCTCGGGGAGCTTACAACGTAATGGAAGATGATACCACTTATTTAATTTGATCTTCAGGAGAACCCTGAAAGCTATTATTATGCTAATTTTATAAATGAGGAAACTGAGGCAGATGGGTTCAGTAATTTGTCCAGGGCTGCACAGCTAAGAAATGGATGAAATTGTATTTGAATTCTCCTAGGAAACAGGAGATGCTAAAATGAGAATCAAGAATTATCTTTTAACTTTTAAACAACTTAGTGAAAAGATTTGTATCAGATCCCTCACACAGGATCAGTCATTGGCTGAAAGGGAAAGGATCTCTGAAATGGCAGCCTTTCTGTCAGAGAGAAAGGGGGAGGGAGGAGGAGGGAGAAGGTATACTCCTGGACACTAAAGATGGCCCGCCACCTCATAGGACAACTGCAAAATGTCATTCAAGGCAGTAGGAAGTCCCTGTTCTGGGCTAATTTAACAGCCCCAAAGGAAACTGCCTTTTTCATCTCAGAACGATGATGTTGCCCCTCCTGCCTTCAGGAAAGAGAGACAGCTTTGGCACAGTGGCTAGATAACTGCCTTAAAGAGAGAAAGCCCTGGGTTCAAGTCCTGCTTTGGACATACACTGACTGAATGACTCTGGACAAGGTATTTAAACCTCTTGGTCATCTGGGCAACTCCCTGAGACTCCAGGATACAGAAAAGGTGACAACTGCATTGATCGCAATCAAATGACTATAAGCTCCTTGAGAACAGGGGCTGTACTTTGCCTCTTTTTGTATCCTCACCTTTTAGCAAAGTGCCTGGTATACAGTAAATGCTTAATCAATGCTTATTAATTGATTTATTAGTAGAGGGAGTTTTCTCACCTGGACATTGCCAATGCCTATGAGATCACAAGTACAGTATCTCTCTCACACACCTTCAATTTTATTTCTGATTTTTTTGACCTTTAATCAGCCAGTTTTGCTGAGTTATATTTTTGAAAACATTGAGCAAACTTGTATGCTAAACCAATAAATGACTTGACTTTGTAAACTATCTCTTGGCATTCCCTCCAACCTGGCCAACAGGTCTGCTTCATGATGGAGTAGATGATGGAATTTGCCGTGGCAAGTCCGGAGGAAGCCCTAACCTTTGGGGTTCCATAACGCCAAGAACTCTAGTTATTAAAATTTCAAGAAGTTGGGAGGAAAATGGTGGATGGAGAGCTTACCCTTACTCATTAAAATCCAGATTAAAATAAAAAAAATTCTTCCTGGTCTTTTAACGCTCTCCCCCCGCCATCTTGGGTCTCTGCCAGGGCTCTCAGGGATTTCACAGGTCCCAGATCAAAGGCTCACGAGAGGGCCCAGAAGAGACCTCAGCAGCCACCAAATGGTACCTGCTCATTTCACCCGTGAGAAGACAGCTCCACAGACAATTGCTCAGGTCATATTCCTAGGATGTTTTCAAAAGTGGGAGATTTTAACCTAGATCACTTGACTCCAAACCCATTACTTTTCCTACTGGGTCTCAAGACATAGAAGAAAGATGAGGAAGAGTGGCCAGAAAGAGGGACTAGGATGCCTAAATTGGAATCCTTGGATTCCAAGCCACACCGGGCACCTATGATCATAGACCAGGAGCTGGCAGGGCCTCAGACCTGCAGAATTTCACAACTCAAGAAAAATAATAAACACGATGATAACCGACAGCCAATACTGTAAAGTGGAGAGTCGGGGAAGCTTATTATGCATCTTATCTTCTTTGAGCATTGTGACAATTGCCTCCTTTTACAGATGAGTAAACTGAGGACCAGCAAGTCAAAGTGACTCCATCCGAAGTCACACAGATAGCGTGTGACAGAGCTGGGACCCAAGACGAGAATTCTTGCCCACCCCCACATTCTTTCCATTGTACTTCCCAATTCGCCATAGGATGCTGGGCAAAAAATTCACTTTTCAAAATAAAAACAGTGATACTTAGAACAACTTCCCACCGCATTGCCAGGAGGCTCAAATGAGACAATGTATGTAAGAACTTTAGTTTTGTAAACTCTGAAGTGTCCAGTCAGTTATCTTTATTTTAATTATTTTACATTGAAAAGTTCTCTTCAAAGTCCCAGAATCCCAATAGACCCCTTTAAATTATTCAACCCTCTCCTCTCACATTCATAGGCTATTCGAGATTTCTGGATATACTGGATGAAATTGATTAACAGGCAAAATAATTTCCAAGGATCCTGTTTGGGAGAACTTGGTTTAGATTAGAGTAATGATCTGCCAAATAAAGAATGAATTGGACCGAATCCCAGAATGGCTTACGTGTCATGGGGATCTGAAGCAAAGGGATTATTCCATCCCATTCAGCATCCTGACCTCAGATGCCAGGGAGGCCAAGTCGAATCTGATCGGGAATCTCTGCCCTCTACCCGCACGCCCGCCCCCACCCAGACAAGTGCTGGGCCCGGCTCTGCCCGAAGACCCTCCCTGGCTGGGAAACGGCCCCCTGGGGCAGCCGGGCCCAGTTATGAATGGCTCGTCTCCTAAAGAAGGCTTTGTTTCATTCTGGTTTTTCTTAACGTTGTGTCTAAATCATCTTCCTATTTCTACTCAGTGCTATTAACCCAGTGCTTGGGTCCTGCAAAAGGAGCCCAAACCCCTTCTACTTCCTTCCCCACACTGACAGCTGAGCCGAGAAGGGGGCTCCCACCTCTTCGCCTGAAGGGGAAGGGGCTCTCTCTCTCTCTCTCCCTAAACATTTTCAGCTCCCCTTTGGGTGGGGTCTTTCCTCATTAGAAAGTGAACTCCCTGAGGCAGAAAGCATCTTACTTGCCTAGCCTGTGCACACACACACACACACACACACACACACACACACGGATGTACACATGTATGTTTTTATATGTAGGAGTATGTATCTGTACATATATGCCCATGTATGTGTGTAGATATATATTACATGTCAGTGTGTATATGTATGCATTATATATTGGTATGTATATGTGTATTGTATATATTATAAATCGGTGAGTATATGTATATGTGTGTATACATATATATATAAAATATGTCAGTGTACATATATGTGTGCGTATTATATGTCTGTGTGCATAGGTATGTGTGTATTGTATATATGTTGACATGTATGTTGTATGTGTGTATATATAATATGTCGATATATGTACATGTATATACTGTCTATCAGTGTATATGTATGTGTGTATAATATGTCAGTGTACATGTGTGTATATGTATACTGTATATTGTATATGTGTATTGTATATATTATATGTTGGTGAGAATATGGTCAGTGTACCTGTGTGTGTATTATATGTGTGCATATGCATATGTGTATGTGTATATAATATATTTTGGTATGTATATGTGTATGTATATATATTATATGTCAGTGTGTGTATATGTATGTAAATATATATGCTATATATCAGTGTATATGTGTGTGTGTGTGTATACACACATGTATGCATGTATCCAGCCCTTAGCCCAATGCTCGGGCACAGAATAAACATTTAATCAATGTTTTCTCTCTCACTCTCCCTTCCCATCTAGCCACTTGGCAGCATTTCAAACGCAGGGAACATCTCTTCCCGAGAAAGCCATGAGGGGCCGCAGTGGATAGAGCGCTGGCTGGGTCTGGATTCAGGATCCAAGAAGATATAAAAGTCCAACCTGAGACACCACAGTCCACGTAACCTGAGGAAAGCCGCTCTGCCTCTGTTTACCTCGGTGTCCCCAACTATAAAACTAGAAGCTATTTAGGATAACAAAGCCACACCTCACGAGGCTGTGAGCATCCATGAGACAACGTTGGGCAAGCACTTGGCAGGATGCTACACATCTAGCAGCTGGTCGGTACTGACTCTGGGCAAACCATCGCCATTTTCTGCAGCTGAGCTTCATGAACTCAAAGCTGCAGACTCTCAGTGTCTTCCCTTAAACCATGGTCTCCAAGATCCCCGATGAGCTGTGACCAAGGCAGAGGTCAGTGGGACTCCTGTCTCTCCGGTCCTATACACTACACCTGCTTTAATGTGCCCGTGAGCTGACCCTCAGAGTCAAAACAGACCAAGGTCCATGTCTCACCCCCAGCCCAAACCAGGTGTCACATGGGATAACTCACTAAATCTCTCCATAGTCCAGGCATTTCTCTAAGACTGAAGTGCTAATAAGGTGCAATCTGCTTTGATAAAGAGAGTTTCCTCACCTGGGAATCCCTTAATCAAGGAAATGACAGGTTAAATTTTTTTTTAATTTTTAATTTATTTTATTTATTTTTATTTTCTCCCTCTCCCTCTCCCTCTCCCTCTCCCTCTCCCTCTCTCTCTATCTCTATCTCTTTCTTTCCCTCCCTCTCCCTCTCTCTTATTCTCTCTCAAATCTTTTTTGCAAGAAATGCTTCATGTGATTGAGCATGTATAGAACCTATTTCAGATTGCTCACTATCCCAGGGAGAGGGTTGGGGAAAAAGTTAAGGAGGGCTAAAATTTGGTCCTCAAAACTTTTTTTTAAATGTTAAAACATTAAACATTTAAAAATATTAAAAGCTGTTTTACCATGTAATTGACCAAAAAAATACTATTTCAAAAAAGGGAAACAGACTCCATTGAAGATCTCCCACGAGAAGCTGGGGGGCCATCTGCCCCAGGACAGGTGAGACCAGACAAACTGTGGGCACGTCTCCCTCCGGGGCTCGGCCGTTTCCCTGGGAGCTTGGTGAATGAGGGAGGGCGTGGTGGCTGTTACATTCCTGGAACACGCCTAGCTTTCCGTCTCCGTTATTTTTAAAGAAAAGGTGCTCGGGCTCCATAAATACTAGTAGTGACCAATGAAGTGTGTTATTCTGTGGGCATTAAGTATTCACTGAGTTGTGGCTTCCGAATCCGTGACAGGCCCAGGTTAGCCCCCTGAGTACAGAGATTTATGCCTTCTTGCCCTAAGAAAACACTGGGTATTGGTAAGAGCCCTGCATTCAATCAGACGAGCGGGGCTCCGGGCTCACGTCTCCCTCCAACTCCCTGAGTGACTGTGGACAAGTCCATTCACCAATCTATGACTCGATGTCCTGATCTATAGAATGATAGAATTCGCTCCAAAAACCTTTGGAACACCTTTCACTTCTTGATCTAGGATCTGAAATCATTCCAAGACAAACTGATTCTCATCGGCTAGAGTCAATTCTTCTCCATAGACTAATTAATCGGAGGATGATTTTGCTGCGAGAGCGTTAAAATGTAATATGCAAAGGGGGTTCTGGAGAATGCCTTGCCTTTAGTAGGTGCTTAATAGAAAGTTTGCTGAATTAAATAGGAAAATATATATGGCTATGTGTATGGATATAAATATATGTATATATGTATACGTGTATATACATGATACATGTGTGTGTCTCTATACGTATATATGTGTGTATATGTATGTATATATGGGAATATATACACACACATGCATATATTGAATAGGTTTTATCAGCTTCCAGGACTTGATTACTAGAAACAGATTATTTTCAAGAGGCCGGGACTGTGATATATTTTTGTACTTTATTGGTGATTAACCAGCATAAAATATTTCTCCGTCAATCATGAGGTGACTAATTTAACTGTCAGATACACAAGGCTAGATGTCAAAAACATGTGTTAAAAGGCCTTAATATGCCATGTTCAACTTGATTAACAGCAAACTTGCAGAAATCCCCACAATGTGCTCTTGTTTTCAGCTTATTTGCATTGGCAAGGGCCTCTCGGCCCAAATCTGGCTCCTTGTGGGTCTAATCTCTGAACGCTTTATCTTGGGTGCAAGCGAGAGCCCCAGGCGGTTAGCTACGGGGCCCCCATCAGCCTTCCTCAGGCCCTTATCAGATGACAGCTCCAGCAAATACACAGTGAGACCAGCTTTCTGAATGTTGTGTCCTGAAAACTGTTACTTCTACTTGGAGGTTAGCATGAGAACTAGTGAGGAGGAGGAGGAGAAGGAAGAGAAGAAGAAGATGAAGGAGGATAAGGAGAAAAAAAGAGGAAGAAAATGAGAAGGAAGAAAAGAAAGGGAAGGAGAGAAGAAGGGAGAAGAAGAAAATGAGAAGACATAAGGAGAGGAGGAGGAGGAAGAAGAGGAAGAAAATGAGAAGAAAGAGAAGAGGAAGAAAAAGAGGAGGAGGAAGAAAATAAGAGAAAGAGAGGAGGAGGAGGAGGAGGAGAAAAAAGAAGGGAGAGGAGTAAGAGGAGGAGGAAAGTGAGAAGAGAAAGGGGAAGAGGAAGAGATTGATGATGATGATGATGATGATGATGATGATGATTGTAATAGTGGTGATGACAATGAGGGATTGCTAATGTTTCTATAACACTTCCCAGTTCACCAGGGCCTGCCCAGACATTATATCATTTGATCCTCACAACAGTTCTTTGAGGCAGTCAAGATTATGAAAATGCTGAAAGTGAGGAGCATTTGGTACAAACCCAGAGTCACACAGCTGGATCAGACTGTGAATGACCGAGACAGGATCTGCACTCAGGTCTCCTTGATGTCTTGCCCCCCCTTGATCCATGGAGCTGCTCCCAACTAGGGAGAAGCCCTCACTATTAGATGCCAGCATGGCCCTGGCAGACAGCCGGGCTCCTGGGACCTGAGGGTACCTCAGACCAATGGACAGCTCGGCCACCTTGAGAAAGAGAGGCCAGAAAGTAGGGAGAGTTGAAGCACACCCTGCTCTGGCAGACTAAGTGCCTGGCACATAGTAGGCACTTAATAAATGTTTGTTGATTGATGATCTGTACATCTCAGGAACAATATATAGTCAATCAGTTGGGATATGGCCAGCCATGTGACCAGCACAATAAGAGAACCAGGGAACGTGCCATTTGATTAGAGGGAACTGAAAACATTTGTCCTGAAGAAGAAAAGATTTAGAAATTAGTTTTGAGAAACTTAAAAGAACAAGATTTAAATGGTCCAAATAAATATGTTTTGTTCCACATTTCAGTTATTAATCAACCAACGAGTACTTATTAAGTACCTACTAAGTGCATGTACCCAGTGCTGGGGACAGGAAGATTGAAATGAAAGTGACAAAGGTGTTGGATGGTGGGACGGTGGGCCTCAGGGGGAGGGGGAATGACTCTCCATCTCTGGGAGACCCTTGGGGAGGGAGCCTGGGCGGGGCCTCTGAGCTTCCCGCCAGCCCTCAGAATTTCTGGGCCGGGGACTCGTTTTCTTTCTGCATTCCAAGAAGGGTGATGGCCGACATGGCGCGCCACGATCATACAAGACATGACATGATCCCGCATCATCATCAGGGGAGACAGGGAAGAGGAGCAAGATAGGGACTGGGGGTCATCACAGAGTTGTGGCGAGCAGGAGAGGCTGCGTGGGACCGAGAGGCCAGGGGCCTCTCTCTGGAGGGCCTCAATGGGCAGCCACTCTCCTCGACTTCTTCCCAACTTCAGTGATTTCCCTCTTCCCAGGAAGCAGTGTTAGCAATCTGTGGGCAGGAAGGCTTTGTTTGTGCCTTTGTGTCTAGTACATCACCTGGCATACATTAGGTACTCAATAAATGCTCAGGAGTGACTGATTCTGGAGTTCTACAGCCTCTGCCCCTCAGCACTTCCTGAATGCTCTTTTGCCAGACTCGAAGGCCAGCCTGGCTCTGCTCTCATGTCTACACTTTGCTTTTCAGCTTTCCTTAAATACTTGACCTTGAACTTGGTCCCAATTTATCAATCAGGAATTTGGAAGTATGGGCAATATGAGACCAGCGGAGCTTGATTATTGCTTGTTCAGAGAAAGGAACTAAAAACGGGAGGAAGTGAACTTCAAATAAGGCAAATTCTAAGAGGAGGAGGAAATGATAAGTCAACATTGTGGGAGGGCCACTGTGATAAGAGCTTACAAACATCATCTCATGGGATCCCTTCAGGGCTGTGAGGTGGACACTAGGAACATTTCCATTTTGTAGATGAGGCAAACGGAGGTTAAATGGATTGACTCCAAGTCAAGTCATCCATCCTCCCATCCCGAGCTTCCTGAGAGGAAAGGAAACGAAGGAGACGGCCATCAATTCTGTAGCCTACGACCACACTGGAAAATTACATGGTAAGGAACAGTGATGAAGAGGAATTCAGGGAAGGCTGGGGAAGAGAGTGAGAAGTCTCGTGGAGCGGGACACAAAGATCCAGGGGAGCCATTGAACATGACTGCAAAAATAGGGAAAAGGTAATTCTAGAAGGTGACTGAATGATTGCAAAGGGCCATCTGGGTTTCAGGGAAGACCCGAATTAGAGATGAGATGGAGCTGGACATGAGTGCGGACAAAGAAAGGGATACTTATTCACACAGTGCCTTCTCTACATTCTCTTCATTCAATTTCTACAAATGGAAAAACTGACCTATGGAAAGTCAGAGGCTCTGAGTTCAAATACCAGCCCTTCCTAGCTATGGGACTTCTGACAAGCCGATATAACTCCCTGGATCTCAGTTTCCTCATTTGTCAAAAGAGGAGTTTGGACCAGAAGGGCTCTAAAGTCCCTTCTTGCTCTTTTTCTATGATACTATGACCTTTGGAGCAACTCTGCACTTTATTGTTCTCACTTTACGATAAGGAGCCAAAGTTCAGAGAGGAATCACATTTCCTACGATTTTCCATAAGGGTCAGAAGTGGACTTCCTAATTCCATGCCCAACACTCTATGTCCTGTGTCACTCTCGGGATAAAACCCTCTGCCTTCACCCCGGTAGAAGGTGCCAGACACCATAGAAAGTAAGGATCCACCATTGACCAACTTGGCTTAGATTTTTTTTCTGCATGAAAAGAAAGGCTTGAATGGAGGGAGCTGGTTTTGGGGTAAATGGCTGTGACATTGAAAAAAGAGCAGCCGATCCAACATTTCAGAAACACTTAGCATCCCGTTTAACTAAGCGTGCATGGAAACATTCTGAGGTCCGTCCACAGACGTACTTCGGGGGATTGTAAGGAAGGGTGCAGAGAGGTGGCCCTCGACTTCTGTCACGCCATTTCAAAATGAAATACCCAATGAGTAGAGAAGTAATGATTTAATCATATGTCTTGGAAAGCCCAATTTTAACATCAAACAACTTGACGTCTTCTTGAAATAAACCTGTCAACGCAGAAAAAACTATTTGCCTTGCCTTGAAAAGTCATTGTGATTATTTTACAAAGTCACAAGTTATATATAACACCCTAAAGAGTTGGATTGCTTTAGAACATGTTACAGATGAGGAAACTGAGACCCAGAGAAGAGAAATCCTATTCCAGGTCACACAGAGTCCAGTCTCCAGAATGCTCCTGATTGTCTCTTGGTGATTACTACTCATCGACCATTGCTGAATATGGCGGAGGGCAACGTCCCTCTGACTCTCAGGCTAGAAAGAATCAAAATTATCTTTCCAAGATGGAAAGAAAATCTCAATGTTCTCCTTGGCCTAAACCTCCCTTCCTAGACTCTTTCTACATCCCCTCGCTCCCTTCACACACTGTACAGTCCAGTCAAATTATCTTTCTTATGGTTACATGTGGCACTCCATGGCTCATTGCTGTGCCTTTGGCCAGACTGTGCCCCTCTTACCTCTGCCCCAGAAACCTTCCCTTCTCTGAAAACTGGGTTCAAGAATCCCCTTCTGAGAAACCCTTCCTGATCCTTTTCTTCTAAAATAAGTTGTTAAATGTGCCTTTCATTCCAAATTAGGCCTGAAAACACACACACGTTAATGAAATAGAGGAAGAGATCCTCTACCCAGCAGGAAGGAAGCTTTTTCTTTGGATCGGTCCCACTTAGGCCTGGCTGGAATTCCCACTAGGAATGCGTCTGTCTGTCTTGCCTCTCCCCCAGCATGTCAGCCCCTTAGGGGTCAAGGGGGGTCTGCAGCAAGCCAAGTGCCCCCGCGCCCACAGCCACCCCCACCCCAGGAGAATGGAGGCCCTTTGAAGACAGACATGATTTTGTTTTATTTTTGCCTAAGTTAGCGAGTGAAATGGGAGCTGGTAATCCCACCAGTGAACAGTCCCAGAAATGATTCTCCCAGCCCCGGAAAGGGAGAATCCAGAGGAAGGTCACCTTTTCAGACAAAGCCTCCTCCAAGGTGGCGAGGGCCGTGTCCGTGTTACTCGAGTCCGTCTGCAGAGACTTCACGCGGTCCTTCAGGTTGCTCAGCTGTTTGTCCTTATCTCTGACTTGTTCTTGCAAGTTTTCGATCTAAAAAGAGACAGAAAGCAGAGGAATGAATCCACTTGAGGAGACAGGACTGGGCTCTTGCTTTGGGATGGTCTTTTGGCGGGATGGTCTCCTATCAAAGCTAGCCATTATAACATGAGAGGGAAAGGGATTGAGCTTGGGATTTCTGGAACCCCCGGATGCACTGACCCAAAAGGACCACGAAGGCCATCTGGCCAGCATCTTGAGAAGGAAAGTCACCGGCCCCAGCTGACAAGGGGTAATTGCCAGAGCTGGGATTGAAGCCCAGGTTTTCTGACTCTCATTCAAGCATTCTTTAAAATGATAATAAATCATATAAAAAACATTTGGGGGTGAGGAGAAAGGAGGGAATCCAGCCCTGTAATTTCATCAATGGCAATAGTTACAGGAAACACCATGTTCCAACTCAAACTAGAAACTGTTCTTTCAATGAAGAGGTGCCTCCAGACAATTCTTGAAAGTATCCAGTCCCTTGGGAGCTAATTCCCTTCGCTCTGAGCTTGTTCCTCAAGGGGTTCAACCTTAATTAGTGACTGAATGACCCCATTCTCAACTAGCTCCTGATCTAACCAGGCCCAGATCACCAGAGCAGTTTCCCTCCGGCTGTGCCCCCAGGTACCTTGCCATCTTCCTACTGCCCAACCCCGACCCCCCTCATCTCTTGTTTGGAAAACACACCAATATTTCCGATGTTCCTGGAAAGGACACGTCAATTTTGGATCATCTCACCAAGGCTGGGACTCCCTTCCCTATTATCACTGCTGAAGATGCTGACGATGAAGATCCCTTCCCACACCGTTAACCCCAAGAGGGCGGCTGCTTTTGCCAGCACTTAGCGCAAGGCTTGACACACGGTCAACAATTCACCATTTTTTCAGTCAGTCACAAACTCATTGATATAAACATGGCATTATTATAAATGCAGTAATCGGAGCCTTGAGTGATCGAACCAAGTCCCCAAAGTTACGCCATGGCCACACAGCGGCGAGTTTCCCAGTCTCCTTCACAATATGGTGAAGAAATCTCACGCTAACAACAAAACGCTGTCTTAGCAGTACCTATCTTAGGATAGATCATGGTCTAGACCCTGTTTACAATAAAACTTTTGGTCCAGAAATGGGGCTCAATCCTTCTCCCTGGAGTCCCACCCCTCTCCAACCCATCTCCAAACACCATGGCAAGCTCCTCAAAGGTAGGAATTGTTTCCTTCTCTGCGTCTGTGTCCCTCGCACTCTCCATCACTTGCAGAACCAAATATCAGATCCTCTTGTTGATTCGATGGTCCCCGTCCTCCTTCCCAGTGTTCTCACACCTTCACAACTTTGCCCCCTTCTCTGTGATCCCATGATGCTGTCCCCCCAACTCCTAGGTCTTTATCCAGGATTTCTTCAGGTCCCAGCTAAAATCCCTATGTCTGCAGAAAGCCCTTCCTCCATTGATTGATTATTCTATCAATTATCTTCAATTTATATCAAACACATCATCTTTGTACATGTTTGTTTGCAGGCTGCGTCTCCCATTAGGTTGCCTCCCATCCCTGGAATATCCCCCCTTCTCACTTCAGGCTCATGGATCCCATAGTTCCCTTCAAAGCCCATGGTTTCTGGCCATCTTCTGCATGCAGTCTGCCTCCTCTCAGGATATCCTCTCAGTTGTCCTTGTTCTCCCTGAACAGAAAAGGACCATACACTTGTATGTATTAAGTATCTGAGGCCAGATTTGAACTCAGAACTTCCTGACTTCAGGGCTGATTCTCTAACCACTGCACCACCTAGCTGCCCCGGCTTGTCTAAGTTTTAATGAATTTTTAAATAAATTAAATTGCTGCTCATTTCCCACATGCTAGAATGCAATCAGAAGTCCTTATTTCTGTGCTATTTTAGTAGCTTTTTCCATCTTTTCTGGCAATTAAAAAGAAGAGAAAAAAAACAGCCAACATCTTCCCAATTATACCATTTTCAATATTTGAATTTTTTCACTTTCCACATTCCCTTCCCGAAATGATTCCAATTCCATTCATCTTCCTTCTCTCACAAGTCTCATTTTCCTAAAGCCAACACTAGTAGAAAGCTTCCCCCCCCCCAAGTAAATGGGATTCTAGGCATTCTCCCAATAATGCTGGCCAAAATCTCATAAGAATGGCCAAATCACCAAGCTGCAAGAGATCTCAGCGGTAGATACTTGGAAGGGACCTCACGGGCCGTTACCTGAAAAATGATTCCATCTCCAAGAGACCCAACAAGTGGTCATCTGGCCTTTGCTCGGAGACCTCCAAGGAGGTGGAATCCACTACTTCTCGAGACAGCCCGTTAAAAACACGGCAGCCTCTGACACAGATGCTAAATGGGTCAGGTAGATAGCCTTCCAGTCTCACTCAGTATGCATTAATGCAATAGGAAATAGTTGGGGCTGCAATTATTTTAAGGAAACTACAGGCAAAGTTGCCTAGGTTATCACCAGTAGACTGCTAATGGGACAAACCTGAGATATAAATCAAATTTAACAAGTACTAAACACTACACTTGGCAAACAAACCATATCCTGGCATCTAACCAGCCACTTTTCTCCATTATCTCCAGCTTGAAATAAGCAGCAGGAATTGCAAATGATAAGTTTTACACATTAGTAGCAGCAGGGGTCCTCTCCTGGGCATAGAGTTGCAGCCTCACATGTTTTTATTCTCCCTCTCTTTCCAATCATGCACTTCTTATCTAAGGATTAAAAAAAAAAAACACTAGACAAACAAGTTATTCCTATTAAGAGTTTTAAAATGTCTAGGGGGGAAGGCAGTTTAGCTTTAAGATAAGTTCATTCAAGATATTTTATTGTTCATTGAGCTTTCCCTATAATCATTCCAAAAGGTTTTTTCCCAATATATGTCTAACCAAAAGACAGAGTTCCAAACATCAGGATCGGCACTCTGACACGGAATCATAGAATCTCGAGAGTTGAAGGCCTCAAAAGACATCTAATCCAACCTGAACAACATTCCTCTAGACAACTTTCCTAACGATGGATCATCCAGACTTCACTTATTCCAATGAGAAGTTAATTTCTTAATTAATCAATCTGTCAATAAATATTAATTAAGCAACTACTATATTCCAAGCACTATACTAAGCACCGGGTATACAAAGAGGCAAAAAGATGGTCCCTGGACTCAAGGAGCTTATAATCTAATGGGAGAGACAAAATGTAAACAAATATATACAAAGCAAACTACATACAGGATAAATAGGAAATAATCAACAGAGAGAAGGCACTAGAACTAAAAGGGGTCAAGATGTTCTCTAAATTTTGTTATCTACTCTTCTTCCTTTCTAAGGTGGATTTATGTAATGTTCGGGCTAACTTTCTGGAGGTCCTCCAGATGGGTCTTGGTCTCAGCAGGATAGACACCATGAGAATGGACAAGAATAGAGTAGATTCTTTATTCTGGCCCAGGAGGCAGGAGAGCCACCAGGAGGATGGTCAAAGGTAGAATGTCTATCTTCCAGTCCTTGTTAGCCCTTATATACCTTATTGTAATTATATCATTACAGCATCTTGATTATATGTGAACTAGAAAACCATTACAACACCATGCTAAGTACTAAATATATATATATATGTGTGAACTAGAGAACCATCATCTCATCGATCCACTGAGATAACACCTTGTTTCAAGTACTTCTCCAGAGTTCAGGCTCCCTACAAATCCTTCACAACTCTCGATCTGCTCTGATCTCCAGAGGATTCCAGAGAATGGCCATGTGTTGGGCTAGCTATGGTGGTGGGGAACTGAGACGATCACCTCCAAAGAGCACAGCCAAAATCAAACCTATTGTTGGATATGGTCTCCAGATGAGAGCAGGGAGGTGGAAGCAATGAATGTCATTTCCCTAGGTTTCCTTAAGCAGAATTGTAAGGCCTTTAGCTGCCTCTAGCCACAATCTACTTATCCTTCTGCTTTTCCCCATATTCATCTCTTTTTCTTAAATACAAATATAGGCATATACATACATAGAAATGAAGACATATTTTATATTGCAACCAATTTTATAGCAATCAAACTATCAAAGTGTTATTTTATAGAGCTAGGGGAAAAAAAAATTCATCTGGAAGAACAAGGGAATCGATAAAAAAAATGTGAAAAAGGCAGCCTAGCATTACCAGATTTCAAACTATATTTCAAAGCAATAATCATGAAAAACAATCTGATACTAAGGAAAAAAGTGGTAGATGAGTGGAACAGATAAGGTTCCATGATCCACAGAAATAAATGACCATAGTAATATAGTATTTGATAGATCACAAGATCCAAGCTTTGGAGGTAAGAACTCATCATTTGAAAAGTCACTGGAAAAACTGGAAAGCATTTTGGCAGAAATTAGGTATAGACCAACATCTCACAATATATACCAAGAGAAGATCAAAATGAATATACTGATTTAGGCACAAAGGATGCTATCGTAAGGAAATTAGGGGAACATGTGAAATCTACCTGTCTTTATGACCAAACAAGAGATAAAAAGGAGGTAAAATGAATAATTTTACTACTTGAAATTAAAAAGGGTTTGCCCAAGCAAAACTATTGTAACCAAAATTAGAAGGGAAACAGGAAACTGGGGGATATTTTCACAACAAATTTCTTTGTAAAGGCTTTATTTCTCAAATATGTAAGGAATTGAATCAATATTTTTAAAAAATAAAAGCCATGTATCAGATTGGCTAACATGATAGAAAAGAAAAATAATAAAGGTTGGAGGGCACGTGGGAAAATAGGGACACTAATGCACTGTTGGTAGAGTTGTGAATTGAATCAAGCATTCTGGAGAACCATTTGGAACTAGACCCAGAAGGCTGAATGCATATATATATATATATATATATATATATATATATATATATATATATATACACATACATACATATATATGTATATATATATATATATAAAATTGTGTATATGTGTATAAGACTTAAATGAATTGATGAAGAGTGAAGTGATCAGAACCACTGTACACAATAATTAATAATAGTATAAAGAGTGTCAACTGTGAAAGACTTAGCTACCCTATTCAAGAAATGATCCAAGACAATTCCAAAGGATCTGTGATGGAAAACAATGATGCAGAAA
Source organism: Antechinus flavipes (assembly GCF_016432865.1). NCBI lineage: Eukaryota > Metazoa > Chordata > Mammalia > Dasyuromorphia > Dasyuridae > Antechinus > Antechinus flavipes. Next base: position 12,366,885 of record NC_067398.1, read on the forward strand.
TCATACAACTAGCAAGGGAATATTGATCAACAATTCATTTCTTCAAGTGTCTTGATAAATAGTAATAGTGAAAGCCCAAGTGTCTGACACTAGCTGTCACTGGTGTACAGGATCTATGGGAGCTCTTGTTGGAGGCAAGCTAGACTGGGAACATCCTTCACTGCTCTAGATCTGCTCTGATCTCCAGAGAATCCCAGAGAATGGCCATGTGCTGACTAGCCATGGTGGTGGGGAACGGAGCAGATCTCCTCCAAAGAGCACAGTCAAAATCAGCGTCAGTGTTTTAGGGAAACCAGATTGTGGAGGAAGAAAATGACAAGGGCTTGTTTTAATATCCCAGTGGCACAAAATGGCAGAAGCCAATGGAAGGCCCTGAGAATATTGGGATAAGGACACGAGTCTCTTAAAGAGCGCACAGAAGGTTGTAGTTTTCAGGTACAAGCAGGCTCTTGAGCCCAACTGGGCACAGGGGAGTTTTCAATGAGAAGAAAACAGATTGGAGGCTAGCTGTCTGGGGGTTGACTGTTTACAAAAGCCAGAGTTTTCTTTTTTCCTGCCCCTCGGGGAATTGTTTTTATTGGCACAAAAATCCCTTTATACATGAAGTCTGTCCTGTTTGACAAATCAACTTGCCAATCTGTGACAACCCTTGTTATTTTGATAAGCCATTTCAAAATGTTTAAAAGTTTTTCTGTCATTGGCCATCAAGAAAAACTCTAGATTTGTTATTTCCTCCAATCATGTTCTTATTAGCTTTGGGACTCCTGTTACTGCTTTCTTTTAGTATTTTGAGACTTAAAGAATGAGAGATGTGGATGATACCTGGTAATCGTGCTTTTGCATCTTAATTTCATTAGAGGATTCCATTACATTAATGGACCATACTTCACTTAACTGTTCTCTGTCATTAGCCATTTAGACCGTTTCCAGGCGATGTCTCCCCCTACCCCCCAATCACAAGTAATGCCGGTATATCTGACTCTGAAACGATAATTCTTTTATTTTTCCACCCAGAGAACTACATCGAAGTCCAAAGATACGTTTTCTTTGGTAACTTTCTCAATGCGTCATCCAATTGCCTTCCAGGATTCCATCAAATTGGAATTCCACCAGCAACGGAGGATTTTTCTCCACAACCAGCCAACAGTGAGTTTCGTTTGATTATTTTTTTTGTCAATTTGATGAGTGTAAAGAGACACTACAGAGCTAAGTGAGTATGACTTCTTTCAAGTTACTGTTTGCCTTTAGAGTTTCTTTATTCATAAGTTTGTCTTTCTCTTTTTTAAAAATCCATTTATACAGTACGGCAGCGGCTTTCAAACTTTGGTTCATGGTACTCTGGGGGTTCCCGAGATCCTTTCTGGGGGTTAGTGAAGTCAAGACTATTTTCACAATAATATTAAATATCATTTGTCCATTAAAATATACTTCCCTTTTCCAATTGCATAACTGTGTGAGACCAGATTTTCTTCGTATACTTCAACTAAAATAATGTATCACAACAGATAATGCAGAAGCAATAAGGGTGGAAATGGGATTAGGGAATGGAAAAGAAGTTAAGGTAAGGAAGCAAGGATATTTAATGCCATCTAAGATCCTGAGAGAATGAGCAAAGTCGGGCTCAGAGTAGGAGTTGCCGCTCTCCCAGGGGAGGCCCTGTGCCAAATGGCAGACACCAAATGTTTACATCATAAAGTGGTCAAAGTGCCATGAGTCCCTGGAAGAGGAAGGAGTGAGAAGGGAACAGGAGATGACATAAAGACCTTTTAGTGACAGATCCTTGGGTCTGCCTGAGCTAGCAATGGGATGGCAGTCTGTTTCAGGTCGGAATGGATGGTCACCAACCTCCCTGAGTGCCTCGAGACTCTGCCATGTCCTCCATGAGGGGCCATTTGCCGGGAGGCAGAAGGTGCCCCAGTTGTTGCCTTACCAGGTGGACCCTGGCCTGTTCTAAGTGGAATTCACTCTAGAAACTTTGAGAAGGTTTCAACGGCCTGGGAAAAGAAACTACAGGCTTTTCCACTCAGGTGGAAGGGAGGGTAGGTGACTCTACCTACTTCCAGACACAAGAATAGCCTCCTGCAAAGCTCAGAAACTTTCCTGAGATGCAATCAGTTTGTAGGAGCGTGGTTCCAATTTGGATTCCCATCATCGATGATGATGATGATGATGATGATGAGGATGATACCATGTTCGTCTTCACTGGTTCTGGGGGACAGTTTGGGCTAACACACCCTAACTGTTTAGGAGGATTGGCCAATGAGAAGGTGAGTGTCTTGATGTGCAGCTAGATGCACATCTGATGCTTCCAACTGAAGCCATCCGCTTCTCCCTCCCCAGGTCACTGCAGAGACACAATGTCTAAGGGACAAGGGAGAAGTTCTAAATACACAAGAACAGAATTCAGAATCTGTAGAAAGAACAAAGGACACAGGGGCAGCTAGTTGGTGCAGTGGATAGAGCACCAGCCCTGAAGTCCGGAGGACCCGAGTTCAAATCTAGACACTTAACCACTCTGTGGCTGTGTGACCCCGGGCAAGTTATTTAACCCCAATTGCCTCAGCAAAATAAATAAATAAATGAAAAAGAACAAAAGACACATTGTGTCGTGTCAGAATATTAAAGAGGAACACAAATTTTAAGGGAGAATTATCAAAAGACATACTTTCTAAAGTTGGATGTCAAAAAGCAAGAGAACAAGAGAAAAAGGTCTTTTCAAAGCTTTTCCTTAGCCCCAGTCTTCTCTACCTTATATTTATATATATATGGATATCATATGATATATAATATTATTGTTATGTAAACATTACATTCATTAATATTATAATATAAACACGTATGTGTGTACATGTTTTTTCAATCATTCGAATGTACATTCCTTAAAGGAAGAGAGCTCGTTTCATCTTTGTCATGGCAACCCTGGCCCTCAGTATAGTGTCAGAAACGTAGTGTTTAATAAATGCTTCTTGTTTGATTGATCGTTTTTCCTTATTACATTCAATCCATAATTCTGAACTGTTGAGAGTTATTTAGAACTCTGCCTGCCAAAATATTATTCCTCCCTTCCCATTGTATATTATCTTCAGATTGGAAGATATTTGAATGATATTTATGTCTTCACCCAAGCCAATTGATAAAAAATCTCAAGTAGTGAAGAACCAAAGGGACGAATCCTTGGGGACAGTTTACTCCATATTTGTCACACACACATTAATAATATTCTTTGGATTTAGTCACTCAACAGCTACCAAATATAGCCAAATGGACAATCTAGCTCACATCCCTATTTGTTCCTTCAAATGGAATGAGCAGTTCCTGAAATACATTTAAACTCTCTGTAGTGTTCCTCTAACTAACAAGCAAGAAAGGGAACTCAGACTAGTCTGGTACGATGAATCTCTGATGGAGTCAGGCTAATTTCAGAGCATCTCTGTTTTGCTCTGAAAATGCTCACAAATCTTTCCTTTGATCATGTGCTTTAGAACTTCTCCAGAAATAAAAATCAAACTCCCTGGTCCATAGTTAGTTGATCCTTCCTTTCCCATTTGAGAAAATTGCCTTCTCCAGCTCCAGCTCCAGCTCAAAGATCTTCCAAATGTCACCAAAATCGTTCAGCCAACCCCTTTGCTGGTTCTTGATTTGAGGTCATTGAAGGAAACCCTACCAACCATTTTATTCTATCCCAGTTCAAAGATTATTCCTCCTGGAAAAACAAATTTAAAAAGGGAGAATAATCAAGTATATTTGTTCTTTTGATTTTTATCCATCATCATAGAGTGTGTACGCCCTCTGTCTCTTAAGTATCTTCTTAATTCCAGTTTACTTTTACAAAAACAAACTCGCCATAATCCTCAGCATCCATCATCTTCCTCCACTCTTTCCAGGCATTAGCAATCCTGACACTCTCCTTATTGGACCATCTTCCTCTGCAATATTCATTCTCGCTCCCTTATCCATCTCTTTTCAACCTCAATTAATTGATCAGTTCCCTGGGCAGCAACATCTGTCACTTTTGGAAGCTTCCCATTTTCTTCCTCACCAGAATTGTTTGCATGTATATCTTCAGGATTTCAATCCTGACAGCTTTAAACCCCTGTAGGAGCATCTTATACGGTCGGATACGATCTATCCCTTCTGCAAAATCCTTAATCCATTTGCATCATTTGCTTAGATCTGTACAATCTAAGCCTGGCTTTGCTCTCCCAACCCAACCCTCGACTCGACTCTGCCTCCATTCTCACGAACGCTAGGCAGATTGCCGACTTGGACCTCAAGGTTTCTGTCCATTCTACTTCAACGATCAGGTGCTGTTTCCTCATTTCAGGAGGTCCAGAGTGGTCCTCCCCATTATCATGTCATCCATCTGTTTAACCGTGGTTTAAATGATTAAATCAAGTCATTGATTTCTCAGCTGCTGTACAAAGGGGCAGAAAAGAAACTGAAAAGGAGGAGGGGGGAAGGGAAAGAGAGAAGGAGAACAGAAGAAGAGGGGGAAGGAGAGAGACTCGGCAGAAGTCTGTAACACTGAAATCTCCCATCAGTAAAAACAGGCCTCCGGCCTATCCACCTACCACTGTAATGATATACTTCCAGAACACCTCATATCATTCTTCCTCATGCCCAGGTGGTCTATAGCATTCTCCCACAATAGGATAGCTTCTGTTTCTCCCTCTGTTGGTCCTCAATCATGTTTCCCATCATGTTTCCCCCCGTAGTTTCCTGGATTTTCTCACACCCATTTATCTTCTCATCCAGCCTTCTCCACTTCTCCCCTTTTATCTTCTCAGATCCTTTTAAAGAAGGAACCCTCTCTCTTAGCGCCACAAGTCCCAGCCTCCCAAGCCTCAGTGATACCCTCTGTGGGCAAAGCACCAACAGAAGTCGTAAGGAGGGTAGAAAACATCCCTAATGATTAGAGCGGCTCACAAGTAGAATGGCAGCCGGGGATAGGGCCCCCTCTTCCCCTGCCCCACTGGAGATCTCGAGGCAGAGGGTACGCCGGTTGGCGGCCCTGGCCCGGAGATCCTGGTTGGACTCAATGACCTATGATGCTCCTTCCATCTCTGAGTTTTCCTGATTCTCTGAAATTCGCCTCCCTGAGTGAGACTCTCACATTCACCCGGCTTGTTTTCCATACTTGGAGCATCTGTGTAAACCCCAGAGGCCATGGGTTTTATCGCTGGCTCCCTTCCTAGATATTGTCTCCCATGAATTACTACCCTTCTCTCCTTCTCTTCTCCCTCCAATGATGCAGCCGCTGCTCTGTGATCTCTGACTTGGCAGATCTATGGGGGTCATTTTCTGCCTCTCTCTCTCCTCCTCCCTTTCCAGTCTAAGGCCCCCGTGGTCCAGACTCACAAGCGTTCTGGAAAATGCTCTTTTTTTTTTTTACTGGCCCTTGTTAGACACACCACATCTTGGGCCAAATGCACATCATTTCTACATTTTAAGCCATGGGCCAGAAACGCAAATCCTGTTCTCAGACACTATCTTATTAGCCAGCTGTTCACATCCCAAATCTGTCTTCTCTTTTAAATCCCCTACCTTCAATCAGCATTAATAATAATAAATAGCTAGTATTTATGGAGCACTTTTAAGTTTGCAATGGGCTTTTCAAATATTATCTCATTTGATCCTAACAACAAATTAACAATAGGGATTATTATTATCTCAATTTTACAGATAAAGAAACTGAGGCAAACAGCCATGAAGTACCTTTCTAGGGTTTGAACTCAAGTTTTCCAACTCCAAGTCTATTATTCTATGTCCTTTATTTTTCAAATATTATCTCATTTGATACTAACAATAGGGACTATTACATCTCTATTTTACAGATAAAGAAACTGAGGCAAACAGCCATGAAGTACCTTTCTAGGTTTTGAACTTGAATATTTCTAATTCCAAGTCCATCATTCTATGTCCTTCATTACATAGGACCATCTCTCTCCTTGGCTGCCCAGGCTTTCTGGAGGGTTTTGATGGGGGGACGTGGGGCAGTTTTCCTATATTATCCCACCCCCTAGATTTCATAATCCTTCTCAGTGCTTCTTATGTGGATTCCTTGTGGCTGCATTATTTGCCTACATGTAAATCACCAACAGAAAGACATCAAGTTGAACCAATCTCAGGAGCATCTCAGTCAAGTAAGTAAGTCAAGTAAGAGTCAGTCATCCAGCACTGCTCATCTCTTCTTCCTTTGGTCATCCCTGAATGACCTCTCATCTTATGGCCTTTGGGCTCAACCCTTGGGAGACAAGAAGCTGCTTCTCTCAGATAGTCCAGCTCCCTTCTCCCAACAGGAAGGGCCTGGGATCTAAAAGTTCAGAGTTTTTCAGACTTTCCTTCTTGAGGCAAACTTTTCCTCCTTTCCACCATCTCCTGATGGAGGAGAAAGTTCTCCACCTCTTGCCATGTTCTGCCCTCCCTGCTTCTCTCTTGAAAAGCATCTTCTATTCCCTCAAAGATCTTCCATCCTCCCTGAAAACCTATAAAGTTAAAAAAAAATGTTTAATCTTTTACTTTCTCTGCTAAGGAAAAAAAGCATCTCGTATCTTGCAGGGAGAAACAGGTCATCTTGTAGATTAGGGAGGAGAGTCCATATTGCAGATTAGGGGGAGAAAAAAGGTCATCTTGTATCTTGTAGGGGGAAGACTATCTTATATTTTGGAGGAAAGGCCATCTTGTAGATTAGGGGGGAAAATCCATATTTTTCTTAGAGAGAGAAAAAGGCCGTCTTGTATCTTGTGGGGGGAAGACCATTTTGTATCTTGTGGAGGGAAGGCCGTCTTGTATCTTGTGGGGAGAAGACCATCTTGTATCTTGTGGGGGGAAGGCCATCTTGTATCTTGTGGGAGTAAGACCATCTTGTATCTTGTGGGAGTAAGACCATCTTGTATCTTGTGAGGGGAAGGCCATCTTGTATCTTGTGGCAGTAAGACCATCTTGTATCTTGTGGGAGTAAGACCATCTAGTATCTTGTGGGGGGAAGACCATCTTGTATCTTGTGGGGGGAAGGCCATCTTGTATCTTGTGGGAGTAAGACCATCTTGTATCTTGTGAGGGGAAGACCATCATGTAGATTAGGGAGGGGGAAAGTCCATATTTTTCTTAGGAAGAGAAAAAGGCCATCATGTATCTTATGAGGAGGAAGGCCATCTTGTGTCTTGGAGGCAAAGAGCCATCTTGTGTCTTAGGCACCTGGAACTGAACTGTTCCTCACTACTGGAAGAAACATAAACCTTGCATTGTCTGTCTGTCTGTCTCTCTCTCTCTCTCCTTGGCCCCCATACTCCCTTGTATTCACGTATACTCTATTCTGCATCCTTTTTGATTATAATCATAGCTAAACATTGAGGCGGGATGTCTGTTTGCTGGGCGGAACCATTCCCTGTACTGAGCACTGGATCACCGAGATGCAGTCCCCAATGAGATTTACATTATTAAGTAGTTTCCAGTCTGGGATCTGCATATTGGAGAGGTTGGCTTTTTTTCCCTATATTTTGACAACAATTTCAAAACAATGGGTCTCCTTTACAATCGCCTGTATTTCATACTTTTACAGGACATTTTGAGGACAGGCCCCTGGTCCTCCCCTGACTGCCAAAGGACTCCATGACATGAGAAATGTCAAAAGCTCCTGACCCAGGAGAAGCTTCCCTCCTGACATAATTCACTTACGTGCTTCTTCTAAGCAGAAACCTCCTGATCTAATGAGCCCTACCTGTCTCATTTCTACTCGCCGTTAAGGACGTCCCCCTTCCTTGCTGGCTGCTTGGATCTTTCCAGGGGAGCACGGCCCCTGACAGTCCGCAGAGATGCAGGGAGGCAGAGCCAGCCTCCAAGAGGCCTGCGAGTGATCCTGCAGCCCCTCTCACCCCGGGGAGGGAGGGCTGCGGCCGCTGCTGCCGCTGGAGCTTTTTGTTGTGGTTGTTTTGGTTTGTTTTGCGTGGCAGGAGTGCCCCGGAAGCAGGGCCCTCTGAGCTGTAACGCCCTCGGAGGCGGGAGAGAGCCATCCAGCAGAAGCAGGGACCCTCTAGGTCTCCCCTGCAGGAACAAGCACAGAGCCCGGTTCAAAGCAGATGCTCAATAAACATTTGTGATTGATGGCTTCTCTCCCCCTCTCTGTGTACCTCGGCCTGTTTTTGTCTTTATCGCTTCTGACCCGACACCACATCTGGGTTCTCCATCTTGCCTCCTTCCCCGCCCCCCGGCACCACTGTCCCTTCCATTCCCGGGATTCCCCTTTCCCCTCACTGGAGCACATCTGTCTCTTGTAGAATGCGTCAGTTTGGGGCATATCGGTCTCCTCCATTATTCACATCTGTCTTCTGTTCCTCTTCCTCCCCCTTCCTCCCCCACTTCCCCTCTATCCCGACTGCTCCACATGCCCCCGACTTTTGGGTTCCTGGACATCTTTCCTCTGAGAGCATCTGCCTCCCATTCCAGGAGTCCCTCTCTCCTGCCAGAGTCGGCGCAGCAGAGAAGGTAATGGGGGCCGAGCTCCTAATGGAGACCCAGGCCACAAGGTTGTCGGGCCTAGCACCTGGAATCCAGGGGGCACAAGAAATGTGGGCTGAGTGACTCATTAAGTCACACACTCACACTCACACACACACATACTCACTCATACTCACATACATTGACACTCACATACACACTCACCCACACACATCCACACTCACTCACACACATACACTCACACACACACACACATTCACACTCACACACACACACACACACACACTCTCACCCACACACACACTCACACAGAGTCACATACTCACACATACACAACTCATACTCACACACACTCACTCACACACACACACAATTATTTTCTGTTGTGTACGACTCTTCCTAGCATCATTTGGGTTTTCTGAGCCAAGATCCTGGAGGAGTTCGCAATTTCCTTGTCCAGTTCATTTCACAGATAAGAAAACTGAAATAAACAGGATTAAGTGACTGGCCCAAAGCCTCACAGTTAGTGAATGTCTGGAGCTGATCCTGACCTTCTGTGAAAAGAGAGCGAGAAGGAAACTGATTATTGGCGAATTCCATCATCCTCACCATCACCCCGACACACCATCGGTCTGTGAGTGGGCAAGCGCATTATTCTTAATGGCTGCCTCACAACCTACAATCAACATCCAATGAAACAGACATGGAGGAAGAGGTGGAGAAGGTGGTGGTGGAGGAGGAGGAGGAGGAGGAGGGGGAGGAGAAGAAGGAAGAGGAGGCCTAAGAGCCAGGGTCTGGAGGGACAGGTGAGGAGAAACACTGCATCTCCTTCTTTTGGCTTGAGCAAAGCTTCCAAGTCAAATGGAAATGGGCAGCCACGTCCAAGCCCCGACGTGGGCCATCCCTTTCCCTCAGCCAAAGGCCAGTCAACAGACAGAGTCCGTCCCACCTGGGACCCCCGAGACCAGCCACGGACTGACCCCCCCCTCAGAAACACTGCTTCCAGGCGGCGGCTGGGAGCCCAGAGGCCCACCAGCTTTCTGCGGGGTAGAAGTACCTGGGAGCGCTGACCCAGAGTCAGAAGACCCCGGGGAGGCCGGTGGACGCTTCTCGGCTCGCAAGGAATGAACATCTTTATTGATTTATACACTCAATAGTAATAAAGCTGATCGTCTTGCCACGGCAACCCCATCCCTGCTGTGCCTGCTGCTACCGGAGTTGGCCCAGATGCTTTCACTGAATTTACGGAGCGTACCCCTCCACCCAAGGCTTTTCTTCAATTACTTGGAGGCCGCCTGCTCAGCAGTCTCTTGGAGGCGCCCCAACTCCCCTCTCCACATTAAACTGGAGCTCCCACAGGGCAGGAAGGGTCCACCGCCTTTTTTGTGTCTTAGAACACATTAGGTGCCTAATTAATGCTTGTTGGCCGATTATTTCCTTTTAATCTCCTTGTGCTGCACTTAAACATGTCGTCATTGGAGATCTTCCCAGGGCCCACCCAATGGCCTCTTTGTAATCCCTGGACTTACACAAACCATTAATTCCTAAGAGTCTGTGGGGAAATAAGATCATCAGCCACAGAGTATCCCTGGCCCCTCTTCCACTTCCACAGTCACAACACTGTCCATAAAATCTGCTCAAGAGGGCTGAGGTTTTTAGTTCTTTAAAGATCTTTTTCAAAAGGAAAAGATGAGAGGCAGCCGGACAAAGTGGATAGACAGACTCCATTGGATTCAGAAAGAGTTGAGTGCGAGTCCAGATTTGGGCACAGACTCTGGGAAAGTCACCCATGGGCTCAGCGTCTCAGGACTCAGAACTGCTTTCATGTCATCTTCCCCATCATAAAGGCATTTACCTTTTCTCCTATCCTCAGCTCTTAGAACAATGCCTGGCATACAGTAGGTGCTTAATAAATGTTTACTGACTATAGTAAACATTTATTAAGCACCTACTATACGCCAGACATTGTGAAGAGTGCATTTATGTTTCTTTTTTTCTGTCAGTATTAAGACCCAATTTAATTAATTGTTATAACAAAGAGCTCTATTTATTCATTATTAATTTGTTTATTAAAAGGTAAATTTCTGGAATTGTTTGGATATAATTGTGAGTTTCCCACAGAGATAACGGCAGCCTTTTCTCCACAGACACTTTTCAGAATCCCTCTCTCCCTGCCACTTAGGGAAACTTCATCTCCTCAGTTCCCTACATAACCATGTTCTTTAGCACCTTTTCCCTGTTCACTCTTCCCGAATCACATCATCTCTGCCTCTCCTTGGTCCCACCCCACTCCAATTGGGATTTTCTTGGGTTTTATCTGAGAGGCTGTTCACAGAACATAAACTCTTTAAAGATGAGGGCTGGCGACTTTTTGTTGCTATTATTTTTATTACTATTATTCTTGGCTCCAACACAATAATATGCATCTAACAATTATTTATTAACAATGACAAGAAAAGCTAGCATTTCTACTGGACTTTAAAGTTCACAAGTGCTTAGAGATGAAATCTTGTTTTATTCTCACCCCATCCCTATGAGATTGTTATATTTATGATGGTTATATGTTATGTTTTACATATATATGTATACAAAAATGAGGTGTTATTATCATTATCTCCATTTAACCAACAAGTAAACTGAGACTTTGAGTGACTAAGTGACTTTCCCAGAACCACATAGCCGGTAACTGCATGAGACTGGATTTGAACTCGGATCTTGCTCACCTCGACTCCAACACTCCACCCTCTGTATCACCCAAGCTGTTGTACATACTTTGATTGGCGCCTCCTCCCAATGATTCTCTCTGAGCGGCAGATAGAAGGTCCTGCGAGCCCCTCGGCCATCTGAGAAGTAAACCCTTTTAAGAGATGGCAAAGGTCACACATGGTCTCTCAGAAACCATTAAGCCAAGTAGTTCTGTCTAGAGGAAAGAGAGCATCAGCAGGAACGGGGATTCTAGTTTTTTAAAATCAGAATACAAACCTTTATTATTATTTAAATAATAAAAAAATTATTATTTATACAAATTATTGTTGTTGTTTAAAACAACAATGAGATTTAAACTCACTCCATTTAAAAAAAAAAAAAGGGATATAATCATGGTGACAATTTAACCTCACAGTCACTTAAAACATAAGAATCACAATTGAGTGAAGAAGGGAAGGAGAAAATGGGCTGCCCTCTTCTTTTTGTTCAGACAGGGGAATATGGGTGGGGAACACTGGTCTTGTGTGTGTGTGTGTGTGTGTGTGTGTGTGTGTATACATATAGATATATGTCTATATGTGTGTGTGTGTGTGTGTATACATATAGATATATGTCTATATGTGTGTGTGTGTGTGTGTGTGTGTGTGTGTGTATAATATGTATATACGTGAGACAGGCTTGATGTTCTAATTTTGCCGAATTACTTTTTCTCTCCTTTTAAAAAAAAATGTTCTTTGAGCCCCCCCAGGCAGGGGAAGGCTAATGCCTGAAAAGGAATATACTACAAAAAGACAAAATAACAATTAAAAAGTGAAGCTCCAGGTCTCCATGTCCCAGTAGGAAAGGTCCTGGAGGCCATGGAGACCTTGGCCCCCCTTTCAGCAGTTACTGATACTGTGAGGGACCAGCACTAACTCGGGCCCCTCCTCAGGCTCTCCTTGGAGGGATGGGGGGGAGAACTCCCCGGCAGAGCTCCCGAGCCGAGGTTGGGCAGCCGGGTGAGCCGGGCCCAGCCGGAGCCCAGCAGCCAGGCCTGAGCCTGTCCTCAGGCCCAGGACTTTCCAAAGCCTTCCCGGCTTGGGTTTCTCCCTACCCCAGCCCGCCACCCTGTGGAACGTCCGGACTAATGCACCTTCCCGAGGCCCACCAGACAGCGGGACTGCCCAGATTCCATGCCTGATATTCCATCCCGATGCTCTCCCGTTACCCCCCCCCCTCCACGCCACGGCCTGACCGGGCCACGCGAGAACGCCCCCAGTCCGAGAGCCAGTTTCCTCCATTCGCCTCTGCTCCGAATTCCAGCGCGGCAACTCGATTTCCTTTGTCTTTCAGCTAATTGTATAATGGGATCCAAGCCTTAACCAGGAAAATATGTTCCCAAAGACCAGGGCATTTCTTGTCGGTTTTCCCTCCCACGAAAAGGGAATGGACCGGGGGCAAATCCAAAACACCCCCATAAGGACGGCTGTAGCCAAGCAGATCGACAGCCCCCGACGAGGAAGGGAAGGAGGAAGGGAGGGCGACATCAAAGGTCACCTGGGCAGGAGCCCCGGCTGCGGGCCGGAGGCGACGCTCCGGGCAGGACCTCCGCCTGTCGGCTGGCCACACCCCAGGTCTTCCATGAGCTCCCAGAGCCTCCAAGGGGGCCAGAAGTCTGGGAAGATTAAAATCTCTCTCAAGTATCACATGTATGTTTGGCTGCCTGCCTCCAAGGGTGAGAAATATGGTCTCTCAGAAATGGTGGTTTTCCTTATAAAAATCACGAAACCGATCGAAAAAAAGGTAAACGAATGAAATAACGATCCAGGATTGGAGACACCCAGGCCCGCTAAATTATCATCCAGAAAGAGAGGGGTCTCGGCGCTGGTCGTTTATCAAAGTGATGCTTCTAGGCCTGGGAAGGCTGACACCCTGATGCATTCGGCTGCGTGTGGGGTCTTGCTTTAGCAAAAATGGTACTTGGCTCTGTGCCCGGCAGAAGATAGACCCTGGGTGGGGAAGAAGGTCTGTGTGTACGGGAGGAACGGGAAAGAGACTGCCTGCGAGCCTCCGAGTCCGGAAGGCTGAGGTCCCACGCTGTCTCTGTGGCCCTGCACAAGGGATTTCCTAGCTCGAGGACAGAGGCAGAGCACCGAGCTCTGGCCCGTGGAGGGCTGCCATAACAACACATCTGTCCCACCCACCGGCTATTCTCGTTAGCCAGTCCCTGAGCATTTACTAGGCGCCTGCTGTCCAGGGGACTCTGGGGATACAAAGAAAGACAATGGAAACCGATTTGAATTTTAACAAATACAATTATTAGAGAGAGATTCTATTTACGGCATTTTTAAGGTTTGTAGAGTACTTTCATGTACATCATAAGGCCTTTAGAACAGCTTTTAAAAGTAGGTACCACTTCACAGATGGGGAAGTTCAGGTTCATGCAAGTGAAGTGAATGGACTAAGGTCACATGGCTCCTGACTCTATCAGAGGCCACACTTGAGCTCTTCCATGACCTGGCTCGGCATTTTTTCAAATGCATCATGGCCACAGAGGAGAGCTGCTGTAGCCCACATTCTCCTAGCACTGACTTTATTCGGATGCTGATGAAAATCCAAGGGATTTAGTTATTGTTTCTCCTAAATAGATCTGTCCTCACCTCCATCCTACGTGGCCAAGCCACCAAAATTCAGGATTTCCTTTAAATCGACATTTAGCCTGCAAGACGTGATGCACTTTTGATCCAAAGTCCGCTGTTCTATAATCTCCATCTCAGCAATTAAACTGACCCCTCTTGGAAAATAAACAAGCATTTCTTTTCATTTAGTTACACAGCCTTGCAGATCAGAAGGGGAACAGGAAGCTGTTCTGGGACAAACCCCCCATTTTATAGGTGAGGAAACAAGTTCATCAAGGTCACATGGCGTGGCCTGCGTTCCTTAATTAATGTCAGCAGGAATTGAACACAGGTCTCCAAACCTTCAAGTCCAGGACTACCCCCTGAGCCACCCATGTGCCCTTAGATTTATTTTAGCCATTGTAAAAAGGACAGAGCAATCCTATACACACACACACACACACACACAGTGAGAGAAAGACATAGAGACAGAGAGAAACAGAGAGAGAAGAGAGACAGAAAGATACAGAGAGGAGTCAGACGGAGACAGAGCGGAGAGAGACAGTCAAAGAGACAGAGAGAGACAGAGAAACAAAGACAGAGGAGATACAAGAGACAGAAAGATATAGACAGAGAGAATCAGAGAGACAGAGACCGGAGAAAGACAGAGGAGAGAGACAGGTCAAAGAGACAGAGAGAGACAGAGAAGAAACAGAGACAGAGTCAGAAAGGAGAAAGACAGAGTCAGAGAGTAGAGAGAAACAGATACAAAGACAGAAAGAGACAGAGAGAGACAGAGATAGAGACAGAGTGAGTGAGGGAAAGAAGTTGTTTTTAGGGACAAAAGTCTTTCTTCATGTTTAGACAGTCAAGTCCTAAGACGTCCAACCGGTCACTGTCCTAGCACTGAGCTCCGGATGGTCTCTGAAGGACTTGAAAAAATCCTTGCCAAGAGCCCTCTGAGAATCCTGGAGAAAGCCCAGCTCTCCTAGGAAAATGGTTCTCATTCTTTATGGGAAAGCCCCCAATGCTGAACCCTCAGGAATCTGCAAGAAAATCACACTTCCAGGAAACCAATTTAGTTCCAGCAAGGTGGCTCCACAAGGGCTTTCTTCAACAATTATTCCAGAGAATTTCTTTGGAGAAATCTCTCCTCCCTCGAGGCATCCCGAGAAAGGCCACCATCGGAACCACGGTCACGGGACTTCCAGGCAACGCTCAGTCTGTTCAGAGGGAGGGCCTGTGGTTTGACGGTCATTCTCATCGGGGACCGGGCCTATGAGTAGCCCTTATACTGGGCTCTGAAATTGGTGATTTAGACACATGGTCGATCCTTAGGAGCTTTCCCCACCCACATTCACACTGAGGAAAGGATCCAAATGGAAGATTCATCAACAACTCCAAAGTAAATCCTAGGGAATACCTAATACTGATATCCACATTTAATTTGAAATGATTCTATTTGTACCATCTGTTTCTTCGGGCTGTTAAGAGGAAAGCGCTGTGGAAATCTTGGAAAGTAGACATGGGAAAATTAGTCTAGGAGAGGATGAGCCTCGGCCAGGGTAAGCCAAGTAGTAAGTGGGAGAGCCTGGACTCTCATTAGGAAGGAGAGGAGAAGAGAGGGAAAGAAGGGAAAGGGGGAAGGCAGAAGAATAGAAAGACAGCAAGGAAGAGAGGGGAAAAGGAAGGAGAGAAAGCAAGGAGAGAAGAAGAAAAAAGAAAAGAGGAAAGGAAGGAGTGGAAAAAGAAGGAAACATGAAAGAGGAAGAAAATATTCTCAAAGAAGTATGGGAAAGCTGATATTATTTGAACTGGCACTTAGTCATTTTCCTAACTGAAAGCATTCAATCACAAGTCCAATTTAATCTAAATAATACCTAACTTGATCAAATAATTATGTGCTTGAATCTTTATGCCTTAGAACAAAAAGTTTAGTCGTCCCCTAAAGGTCATTCTTCTACTCTGATTTGAGCGAATGCTGGGGAAGGAGCCAAAGCCGGGGGAGGAGGAAGAGAGGGATGGAGGAGGGAGGGGACTGGATTGGAACATGGCTCATTTGGGACTCTCCAGTCCACTTCCTAGATAAACAAATCCTGAGCCTCTCACCACAACTCAAACACAAACACTGGGATGACCTGCCGGACCCAGGCCACGCAACTGCCTCTGTCATTACTCGCAAACCATTTATTTGGTTATCGGTCAGTATCCATCATACTAAATGCTCTGTGCGCTGTCACAAATGTTCCATTTCAAAGACATGGCAACATATTCCAGAGGAGGAAATCACCCAAGAACTCTGGAAGTTGCAAATTTGTCTCAGAGCAGACAGGAACAAAGTAAGATGGTGCCTCGGTAACGAGCTGAAAAATTCACCCCCGATGGTTCAAAAAAGCAGGAATCATCCTCCAAAGGGAACGAAAGCGTTACAGACTTTACAAGAAGCTGCCTTTTGTTCCCCCCGCCTCACCTTTAAAAGACATTTCATATGTTATGAGGATGTCCCACAGAACCAATCTGGGGCTAAGTTCAACGGTAGAGGCACCCAGTTCAACGGGAACGATGTGACCACAGAAAACTTTTTTTTCAAGGTTCAGTTATTCATTTTGCTGATGATTTCCATATTTCCATGGATCGTAAGAGGAACTTTATGATTTACTGAATCAGGTCCAGGAATCATCTCAAGAATTAGGTACTACCCTCGCTCGCTTCAATCAACTCATTTCTGATGGGTTTCTTTTGGAAATTTCGGTTCACGTTCTATTTCAACAAAAGCTATAAAAGCAGCTCTGGGCTTTCCCAAATGGAAAAGGGAGGACATTTACTCCTCTGATTGTGAATATATTGGAAATTGAGGTAATGAGGATGTCTAGAAATAAAACATTTCAATATAGGGACATCTGGGGGATGGCTCAGGAGCCAGCAAGTTATGTTGTGTGGTGGAAAACCAGGATGGGGAAACACAGACTACTTAGGAATGTAGCCCCAACACCTTGGAGCTACATCAGTAGACACATGATTTATACCATGGATCAAGTCAGGGCTTCCAAGATAAACAAAATCTATTCCCATCATTACTTATGCTGTAAAATAAGTTGAATAACTCTGAGATAGGTCATCTTTCAAAATATCAAAATTATTCAGGGAATAGTACAAAAGAGCTTTTACAATGAAGTAAATTCAGGAAAACCAAGGCTTCCTCCACTTCTCCCAAGAACAAGAGATCCAAGAAGACACCAGAATTTTTCCTCAGTTTCCTCAGATACTGTTTTTGCAAAGGGTGGAGCCCAGAAAGGCTCCTGTCTCCTCACTCCCGGTTTTGAGCTCCCCGGTTTCCTCCAGAAGTCAGCCAAAGTCGCACTTTCTAGAGGAAGCTCCTGCTCTCCCACTACCCCAGAGCCTTTCTTCTGAAGTTGCCTTCCCTTAAAGCCAACACTGTTTGTTTGTAATTAGTTACTTAAATGTCATCTCCTCCTTGAGAATGTGAGTTCCTTGGGGGCAGATACAAAGATCTGAGTCTGTTTTCTTTGTATTCCCTGCACTCAGCCTAGTTTCTGGTGGGTAGAAAGTGCTTAATAATCAATCAATAAACATTCGTCAAATGCCTACTATGTGCCAGGCTCTGGGCTAATTGCCACACTACTACTTGTGGAGTAACTGATCATTCTCTGAAATGCCCTTTTAGAGGAACCAAGGGCTGTCCTAATATTGATAGACCTTAGAATCCTTATCTTCCTGCAAGACTCAGCTAGGGACCACTTGTGGGTGATGAGGAGCAAGACAGCTAACCTTTTCTAGCCTCAGTTTCCTAAACAATAAATAGAGATCATATAATCAGATGGGTGTGGGTGTGCATATGTATGTACACAAAGACACAGGGGAAGGAGGGAAGGGGAGGGGAAGAGGAGGAGGAAGAGAGAAATGGTGCTCTTGCATTTATTAAGAGAGAGCTGGCCAGTCCAATTCAACAGAAGGACAGATGGGAGTTTTATCTTCCCCAGGGCTCTCCTAACAGAGGGGTCCTTAGTATGGAGGGGATACAGGTAGCTCAAACAGTTTTCTTGGTAAGTCAGGAGTTTGCCCCTACCATGGATCAGACCCTTAAAACTGGAAGGACACCTTCTGGCCTCTGTTTAGTAGATGAGGAAACTAAGACTCAGACAAAGTACCCAGAACTCCTCACTCCTTGGCCATGTTCTATTCCTACTGAACTGAATTTAAGAAATTGGCCATTTGGATCGCTTCATTTGATCTTGACTGTCACTCTCAACAAAATAGAAACTGTTTAATCTAGAATATCTTAAAATTTTGTAGGACCATCATAATTGTTTACAAAACCTCACATTTAAAGGAAAAGTGCATCTCTACTTGTTGCAGTAAAAGCCCATTAACTTTTGTATTTAGCAAAGGTCCTGAATGTTATTTTTTCCCTACGTCTGGTGCCTACAGAATGTGCCTATGGTACTAAAGCTCCAGTGACTGTCCTAGTGACCTTGGCAACAGCACCATCAACTGCCCTCTCGGTCTTTCATGAGCACCTTGTCCCACTGAGTTCCACGGCCACAGAACAGCCCTACTCTTGTCCTTGAGGAACATAAGCTAAAAGCACAGTAGCTTAAAGGGCTCCTAGAGGCCACCTGGTCCAGCTCTCCATTTTATAGGAAAGAAATTGATGACGTGCTTAATGATGGCTCCAAACTGTCCAAGAGGAAGTGTCAGATCCAGGATTCAAATCTAAGTCCTCTGACTCCAAATCCAAGCCCTCTGACTCCTCCAAATCCAAGCCCTCTGACTCCTCCAAATCCAAGCCCTCTGACTCCTCCAAATCCAAGCCCTCTGACTCCTCCAAATCCAAGCCCTCTGGCTCCACATTCTACTAGAAGGAAAGAAAAGTATGTAGTTAGCTAAAAATCTACACATCTCTATGATTTCTAAGCCACGCCGCCAACACTCCAGCCATTTTGTCCATTCCCCTTTCACTGGAACTCAGTCTCCCAAGGCTGGAACGTGGGCGCTGACCAGTGAGCTTTCACCTTCTCTTGACCATAACCCAGTCACCGTCCCACTGGTCATTACCAAACCACGGTACATGCACTCTGGCCCACAGACTCCCATGGACTCCAGTGTGGGCAAGTCCCAAGAACCCATTCGGTGTCCTAAAAGGAGATAGCTCTCCCCTGAGTCCATCTGCCTTAGTAGGCAACAACTCCAAACATTTCTAGCTTACATTCAGTCAGGTTATGTGAAAGGGGCTGCCATTCGTGGTGCTTTGGGTCACGTGGGCCCCAGTCCTCCCCTCAGCTCTGAAATCTGGATCAGAAAAATTCTTCTGCTTAAAGGATTCATTCCTCCTGTGACACAAAGACCCCAAAAGCAGAGACTGGATAGATGAGTGCTATCGAGACGGTGTCCACGGATTAAGGTAACAGCAGAGCTTCCATGAAATGCCTATTTTCTGAGCATTTACTCTGTAACTCATCTGTAAAACTTGGCATCCAGACTCGGATTGCTTGTTTTTGTTAATGGTTTTGTTCTTTGACCTTCTAAGGAAAACATCTTTGCCCTTTGCCCCTTCGGAGTGACCAACATCTTCACTTCAAAACAAACAGCACTTAGGTGCAGACCCTGCCATCCCATGACCACAGCCCCTGAGAAAGAGTCCTGTTTTCTCCGTTAATCACTGGGGCCAGTCTCAGATGAGCCCGCCATCCAGGCAAATCCACCAAAGATCCCAGGGAAGGAAGGATGTTGACTTCCAGTCCCCAAGTACTCTCACCATACAGCTATTCAAACAACCACAAAATCATCCAGGTTAGATTTATCTGTCCAACGACGGGTCCCGAGAGGTAGAAAAAACGAGCAGCCCCCGCTGACTTGTTCTTTTCCCGATACAATCCACTGAACGTAAACATGCTCACTGGTGTCGGGGCAGGGAAGAAGGGCTTCCTCTGAGAACCAACAGGCCTCAGGACATGCTCCATTTTCCACAAATTAAAAAACCACAGAGAGCGTCCTACCCTAGACTATCAACTGATTCAATTTACTTCAATTCTATGACATTTATTAAGTACCTACTGTGTGCCAGGTGCTATACAAGGCCCGGGGGATCCAAGAGCAAATAAAAAACAAATTCTGCCCTTCAGGAGCTTATGGAAACTCCATAAATGTATACCCAAAAGTGCACGGAGAATAAATGCAAAAGTAATTTGGAATGAGGAAAACAATGACAGCCTAGGGACATCAGGGAAGGCTTCCTGTCGGAAGTATAAGCTGGGTTGGACTTTAAGGGAAGGGAGGATATTCAAGGCATAGGGACAAGCAGGACAAAGTTATGGAGATAGGAAATGAAAGGTCTTCCAAGAAAGTAAGAAAAAGAGCCAAAACATTTGGGAAGAAGAGGAAGAAATCTAAGGTCTATAAAGGGATGTAATATATGATTGGCCCAGAAAGAAGGCTGGAAGGACGTAATATGGATGACTTTAAATGACCATATATTTTTATCCTAGAACCATAGGGAACAAAATGAAGTTTCTTGAATGGGCAAATACAGGGAAAGATGAATTCTGGGGCTTTAGTACAAATCTGGCAGCTGTATGGAGGACGGACTAGAGAAGAGAGAGGCTGGAGGTAAAGAGACCAAGGGGAAGGCCAGAACCTGAACTGAAGTAGTGATCACCTGAGGCATGCAAAAATTTGGAATGGATGATCCCCAGAAGGAAGGGGACAATGGCAGTAATGAGGCTGTTTTCATTCTTGTTACTCCTCATCTTACTAATGAGGAAACCTTTTCAGAAGGAAGAAAGGATGGAGCCAAATCATAAAGCTACTAGGCATCTGAAGTAAGATTTGAACTCAGGTCTTTTTGACTTATGTGAAAAGTTCTATCAACTAGGCATCTGAAGTAAGATTTGAACTCAGGTCTTTTTGACTTATGTGAAAAGTTCTATCAACTGTACCATTGGGCTGATTTTTGTTGGTTTCATTTTTTAAAGCCAAGATTGAAAAAAAATACAGCTTAAAATCTTTTTTTAATTTTTTCTTTTTTTTCTTTTTAAAGCTTTTTATTTTTAAGACATATGCATAGATAATTGGCAACATTCACCCTTGCGAAACCTTGTGTTCCATACTTTTTCCCTCCCTCTTCCCCACCCTTCCCCTAACAAGCAAGCAATCCAATATATGTTTCATATGTACAATTCTTCTCTATATATTTTCAAAATTATTATGCTGTGCAAGAAAAATCAGATCAAAAAGGGGGAAAAACAACAAAAACAAAGTAAAAACAAACAAACAAAAAAAATCCACACTCAGTCCCCACAGCCTCTCTCTGGGTACAGATGGCTCTCTCCATCACAAGACCATTGGAACTGGCCTGAATCACCTCTCTGTTGAAAAGAGCCATGTCCATCAGAAGTGATCCTCTGTACAACTTATAATCTTAAAGCCACTCATGGTCATTATCTTTTTATTCCTGTTAACCATTAACTAGTTGTCTTTCTTGAAAGAAAGGAAGGGGGATTGGTAGATCGACAGCAGGGAGGATCTGGGTTCAAATGTCCCCTTTGGCAAATATTGACTGTGTGCCTCCAGGAAATTTTCTAAAAGATACAGAGAAGATGGCAGCCTCCTTTCTCTTCCAGATTGCATCTCTTGATTTCATGCCTCTGTGATGTCTGTGCTCCACAGCTCGATTGCCCTACCTCCTCACCCCGGCTTCCTAGCTTTTTGTAATCCCATTTTCCTTTTCCAGCATCCCTCCCCCAACACATACACCTGAAGTTACCTCCAATTTGTCCCCCGTATATTTCTTTTATTTTCAAGTATATTTCTTATCTGTACATAGTACCTCGAATGTTGTTTCCCCATTAGAATATAAGCCCCTTGAAAGCAGGGACTGATCCGTGCCTTTCTTTGTACCCCAAGACCACGACATAGTGGCTGGCACATAGTAGGTGCTTATTAAATGCTCGTGGGTAATAATGACGATGACGACAATCTGCATTTACAGGCGAATTTCCCCACCTGGGAGTTCCCCAGACAAATAAAATCCCAGGTCAAGCCTCTAACTCCATCTTTATCTACTATTCTAAAGCATGAGCCTCCCCTCCCCATGTAAAAGCTTTAAAGCTCCTGAAACATTTTACCTTATGTCTTTTTCCAATTCCAAAAACTCGGGCACCCAATAAAACCGGTGAGCCAGAGCGCCGTAAAGCAGAAACAGGCCAGCCCAAGGCTCGGGCGAAGCATTTTCTATATTTCACACTTTTCAAAACTCCAGTTAGAGTTTCATTAAAGACGGCAACAATCTGGGCTCGCCATTGACCCTGGTGTAAATGGAGCATTTCTCTGTGAAAAGAGATCCTGGGATCCTACGTCACAGCAGATGTGATCAGGGGTGTGAGGAGGCTGCAATGTATTACAAACCATGTTCTGCCCGTAAGAAGGGGGATGAAAAAGTCAGCAAGACCAAATGCAACCAGAAACAGAGGACAGACGGTCACGGGGTGATGAGTTCTGGACCCTCGCAGGAATAAGGGAGGAAAGGCAGAGTTCTGGCACGTTGGGTAGTCCCCAATGTGAAGGACTGAACTGATTATGAACAAGAATTACATGGGATGAGGGAAGATAAGAAGTGATCTGCATGGGGGAGAGATGGCAGACATCAGAGAGCTCACAGTTTTAATTCGGCTCAACACGTCTGCAAATTCAGAACCAAACTTAACCCCTCGCTCGTCCTTATTTCCCACAGAACACCTGCTCTCAAATCCCCATTGCCACCATGGGCTTTTCCAAAGGACAGCCCTGACCATGTGACTCCCTATTGTCCCTAAGACAATATATAAACTGTGCTATTGGTTCTGAAACGCCTTCATATCCCGTCCCCTTCCTGCCCTTCCAGGCTGCCTCCCCATTACTCCCCTGTCTACGATCTAGTCCTCCTGGCTCTTCTGCCCTTGTGATTCCCCATATCTCAACTCATGGTGTTTCCCTTGGTTGTCCCTCAGGCCTGGAACTCTCTCTTCTGCCTCCTGGCTTACTTGGCTACCATCAGCTGAAGCCCCACATTCTGCAGGAAACATCTACATCATCTTAACATTTCTGCTTAAAGTCGTGTTTTTTTTTTCTTTTTTTCAGAAAAAAACAGCTAAAGAAAATAGCCATTTTCAAAGTACAGTTTTCCATGGAACCTGGTGAAGCAGAAAGGCAGTGTGCCGGAGGCCACAAAAACAATGAAAGATGTCCAAAAGTGGAATTGAGGTGACACAATGGGTAGAGCACAGCCCTTTAGTTAGAAGGACCTGAGTTCAAATCTGACCTCAGACACCCTGGGCAAGTCATTTAACCCCAAATTGCCTCAGAAAAAAAAAAAGTGGAATTTGCTGCCTCCAGAGTTAGTGAGTTTCCCCATATCCAGAATCTTCAAGGAGAGACTGAACGGGTGACCACTTGCTGGGTATTCTGCAGAGGTAACGATGTCCATTTATGAACCATTTATGAATTGTGCCCTCTATGATCCTTCCAAATCTGGAATATGGACATGAACGGGTAGTCAACAAGCGTGCTTTATGGGTTGACTATGAGTTAAGCCCCGAGCTAAGTGATGGAGATGCAATGAAGGGCAAAAACTCAGTACTGCCCTCTAAAAGCTTACATTTCTCTGTCACTTTTTTTTCAGGGTTGATGCAAATCAACTGTGTGTGACTGGGAGCTTATCACATGATTGGAGAGTACAAGACATGGTGGGGCCTGGCAATGGCCTCTTATGGAAAAGTCTAGTTAAATTCTTACAGAGCTCCGATCCCAAAGTCTCCAACTAGAAGATTTATGGAGAGATGTGTAACAGCTCATCTGATTTTATCAGAAACAACTTCTGGATAACATCTAAAATAGTTTGTCTTGCAGAAAACAGGTTCACTTGGCGTGAGACCAAGAGCGTGAGGTGTTATCCAGCCCTCGGGAGGTCACAAAATCATACCCAAGGCGTTGCCTCATGACCCGCTCTGTCTGTTCCCTCCATAAAAGCAGCAGCAGGCTTACCAAGGAGCAGGGGGCTGCCAATATGGGAATAAGAGAGTATGAGAAGCAGTTTGCCGCCTGGACTCCAATTTTTAAGATGTCTCCACATTTATTAAGTTCCTCCATTCCACCATCTGGCTAAGGTGTACGCGTTTATATCAAAATGAAATGAGGAGCTGATGTAGTCCAAATGTGGCTCATCGAGGGCTTCCAACTTCCCATGCCATGAGCTGTAACTGAATATGGGCAAGAGCGAGGTTTCAGCCAGCTTGGGGCTCATCGCTAGGTCCTGGCGGTCAGAAGACCCCCAACGCCCATTCTATCAAAGCCCCACAAGCTAGAAGTGCAAAGGGAACCGCGGTGATGGGGGCCTCTTTTGTTCCCATCTGTTCAACAGCTTGAGTCTTGCTGGAGAGCGGGGAAGCTCCACTGGAAAGGCCCGTTACCCATGGCTGGCATTTGGGGTAATGGGAGGAAGGATAGACAACGGCCTGAGCTGGTGCTGTGCCCCTCAGAGCGATGGTTTTCAAGAAAAAAGTCAATGGCAACTGTTTGGTGCAGTTTGAGGTCTTCTCTTCCACAAAAGAAATATAAGCCCTTCTCCCTTTCATAAAAACATCATTATTGATTGCTGATTGATTGATTTTTGCAATGAAAGGGGATGGCTAATGTGGACAGCTCCACCATCTCCTGCCTAGGTAAGTGCAATCATAATTCAGACAAAACCGCATTGTTCTTTGCTTCCAATTCTCGAATTTGCCCTGAAATCTGATTGTTCACAGGAGTTAGAAAAGATATATTTAGCCTTTGAGTCCATTGCCTTGGAACTGAAAGAAAAACTCTTTCTTATTGTACATCTTTTCAAACATCTATAAGGGAGGGAGTGTCTCTCCCCACCTCAAATGATGTAATTTAAAAACCCAGGATTTAAAAAAAAACAAAACTTCCTCCTACAGTACCACAAATGTGTGATAAGCTGCCATCCCACGGGGACCATCTTGCAATCTGGTAAGGGAATCAGTGGCACCCCTTGTAGGATTCTATGGCAGAATAGCATACTCAGTGTTTTGTGGAGGGAGACCCCTTCATCCTTTCTGCAGAAAGAGAGGAAGGGTCTTTTTCCCCTGGAAGAATATCCTTTCTTAGAGGGCAGGCTTGGTTTTATTTTTGCCTTTGTATCTCCAGCACTTAATACAATGTTAGGCACACGAGGGTACTTCATAAGTGCTCAGTGACTGACTGAATGCCCTGACTATGACTTCATGTTGGAAGGACACTCCATTGGGTATATCCCATTGTTCCTTCAGGACAGATATACAAAAACCCGGGATTAGAACAAAATAGGAGAAAGAAAACAGACGGGGTCACATTTTTGAAGCTGGACCATTCTGTCATTGTCCTCCTCATGTTCCCATTTTTGGATCATCAAAATTCATAGGGATGCTACATGGTCATGAATCTTGGAACACTAGTCCCTCTGAAAATCAAAATTGTGGCTGGCCCAAAGAGCACTGGAAAGACAAATAGAAGCTACAATCGGGCAGCTCACTTGCTTACAAAGATTTCTGCAATCGAAGGGCCACTCAAGATATAAGATATATGGTTCAAGAAGGCATACCAATTCTGTTTTAAGAACAGGGGCAACAGATAGATATCCAAGGATTTCACTGGTGCCTGTATAAAAGTCAGGAAAAAGATCTAAAAGGGGCCTGCTATGGCAGGTGAGAGTCTCTATGAAGAATTTATGATACAGCATGGATAAATGTCAAGAACGAGAAAATATAGGGGAGCTGTCTCCCCTATATCTGTGCCACTGAAGAGACTGCCCATATTGACAACAAAAACATTGAAGTCATTTCTAAGAGCTCCCTCCTTGCCTTGTCTTGGATGGGTGGGGAGATGGTCTAGATTTCAGATTTCAATGGCGCAGGGAACTGCCACTGCGGAAGCCTTCTTTCCCATGGAACAGCAGTAATTTCTCTCTTGCCAGGGGTGGGGCAGGAAAAATTGAAGAACTTGACTCCTGCTGTAGAGCTAACATTTGGCCATGATCATAAAACTTGTGGGTATCAGCAGAAGGAAGATTTATCCCCATCTTCTTGAATCTAAAGCCAAGCTTGCATTCACTGTGGTCTTTTTTTCTCTCAATAGAGTTTTAATCATTAATAACTTTACCTCTCTGGACCTCAGTTTCCTTATGTGTCAAAAGAAGCTGGCTCCCCTGCCCCTCCTGGCTCTATAACTATGAGTCTATGACCATTTTGATTGTTCTTCTCCAAACTGATCTTAATTCATCAACTTCACCCTGGTGCTGACAGATCCAGAATCGGTCAAGCTTTCCATGACTGATTTCCTGCTGGTCCTGCCAGGTATCGGCACTAGCATCCCAGCTCGGAAGTTTATTTTCTATGAGACCATAGTGTGTGAGTTACTTTTTAACCTTTTGGAGACTATTACTCCAGATGTAAAATGGGGACAATAATACCTAATAGTTTGACTGTCGAGAGATGGTTCTGAGGAGCAAATGAGATGTAAAGCTATGTAAAACTTGGGAGAGCTTAAATCTGAGGAGAAGGGCAGGATGATAATGAAGAAAAAGAAGAAAAAAGAGGAGAAGGAAGAAAAGGAGGTGAGATGGAGAAAGAGGAAGAAGAAGAAAAATAAGAAAAAGGAAAAATACAAGATGAAGGGGAAGAAGAGGGGAAGAGGAAAAGAAAAAGGAAGTAGTAAGAAAAAGAAGAAAAGAGGAGGAAAAGGAGGAAAAATGGAGAAGGAAGAAGAAGAAAAATAAGGAAGAGGAGAAATTCAAGATGGGGAGGAAAAAGAGAGGAAGTGGACAATAAAAAGGAAGTAGTAAGAAAAAGAAGAAAAGAGGTGGAAAAGGAGGAGAGATGGAGAAGGAAGAAGAAGAAAAATAAGGAAGAAGAGAAATACAAGATGGGGAGGAAGAAGAAGGGAAGAGAAGAAAAAGGAAGTTGTAAGAAAAAAAGAAAAAGTGGAGGGGAAGGAAGAGAGATAGGGAAAAAGAAGAATGGGAAGAAATGGAATGATGAAGAGGAAAGAAAAAGATGAAATAGAAGAAAAGGAGGAAAATAGACAAGGAAGAGGAAAAAAGAAGAAAAAAGAAAGAGAAAATGGTAAAAAGATGGAGAAGAAGAAAGGAAGAGTAGAAGAAAAAAGAGAAATTATTTTAAAATAGGAGGAAAAGGAAGGGAAGGAGGAAGCTGCAGTATTATTGGGTTCCCTGCTATCATTATAACAGGGACAAGTAGTACAGCCAGATTCCAGACTGGCTATCTTAGGACACTGTGAGGCTTCCATGAACAGTCACTCTAAATCCTCAATGAAGAATTGACATCTACAGCTCTTTAGCTCATCTCCAAGTGTACAAGGGTCGAGAATGGCTGGAAAAATCAGTTAGCGTGCCCAGAAAAATGAAAACTCCACAAGGGAACTGAAACTCAGGAGTGTAACAGCCGGACTCCAGAGACTCATTAAAGTGAGTATAGCCAAGTATAAAGCCAGGTATAATTAAGGGGTCAGTGGAGCAGTAGTAAGAAGGTCAGACTGGGCTATGTATCTAGCAATCTGAAACTTGGAGCAGAGGAGAGGATAGATTCAGAGACTTGGACCTGTGATCTAGAATGGGATGCAGAGGGAAGAGGGAGGGGAGAAAGATGAACAGGAGAGGGAAAGAGAGGAAGAGGAGTAAAGAGAGGGAATAGGAGAGGGAGAAAGACAGGGAGAGAGACAGGAAAAGGGAAGAACAGAGGTCCACAGATTTTGGAGCTGATTTTTCAGCAAACAGTTGCCTCCAAGTTACATACAAAATGAAAGATGGTCATGGGAGAGAGAGGTCATAGGTAGGGACTGAAGGTGATGCTTACTTCACGACTTGCCTGATAAGATGAAAGGCATGGAAATACAAGAGAGAGAGTCACGTTTTTTTTACAGAACAATGACTGGGTTGGGGTGGCTGGGGGACAGACTGCAAGGAGAGAGGTACTACAGCTCCTGGTATCCCTGAAACTACATAGTATAATTTGTCCATAAATAGTTTGTACTTGCTTGGCTTACATATGGATATTTCCTTATCTCTGCATGTCTTGCTTCCTCTCCCCAAAATCAATTTTCACTGAGGGCAAGAACTGTTTCACTTCTGGTTGCTTTTGCACCCACAGTCCCAACCCTGCTCCAGGCGTACAATTGCTGCTTAATTAACATATGTTGAAAGTTGATGGAATAAAGGACCTCGGCTGGCTAGTTTTGCCCTCTACGCTTTCTATGTCTGTGTTGACACGTACGTTATTTTGATCGCGCCCCATTCACACCCTCGGACGCTTCCAGGACCAGGCTCGGTGCCTCACGGCCAATGGACTTGCTCGGGGTTAATTGACAATGAGGGCATTTAGAGCAGTTTCTCGGTATCACGGCCTGACAAACCTCATTAAGCACATTGTTCGTTCCTCCAGATCACTCCTAGAGATGCTGAGGGCTGACCCGATACTGATCTAAGCATCATCCCAATGGACCACATTCTGCTGTAATTTATTACAACAGCCAAATTGAATCCACATGACAGAGCTCAGAGCCAATTTTCATTGAGTTGTCTTTTTTCTCCCACAAAGATCTGTGGAGACGTTATTTTCAGTGATTTATTCAATATCAGACATCGTATCTATTGAATGAATTCCTTTCTTTAATCTCAAGTCTCTACCTAGAAAACAGTAAAGTTCGCCCGGCCTGATTTCTTCTTCCGATCCCACATCAATTACGAAGGTACGGTCGGTGACCTTCGCTGCCGTGCATGATTTTTCCAAGTCATGGTCTTTAGCACGGGGAATTCCAGTGGCCGGTTGCTACCGAACCAGCGCCTACCTTCCTCTCAAACCCACTGCACACGTGCAAGAGGCAGAACCGGGTCCCTCACTTCTCTCATTTCACAGAAATGATGTAGGAGCAGCAAAGATCTCCATGGAAAACTGCCAGGAGAAGAATGGCGGGGTCAGCAGGCATCTCTCACTCTCCTGGCCTTCCATAAGGGCCTTTTCTGAGGTGAGCTGAGCCCCTACTAGAATCCAAAGATGATAAAGGTCCAGGCCCTGCCTTACGCACCAGCGGCCACAGGGGGGTTTCTGGATGTGACCTGAGGATCTTTTCTTCCTCGTCCTCCTCCTTTTGTGGTCCAGATAACTCCCAGTCAATGTACCAGGTGAGAGCTGCACGTGAGATAGTTCCCCGACTACCGTGACGATTTCATTCCATCTCTGCCAATTTCTTCTCCTTTACTCTCCATAAAGGATAACGCCGAGGAAGATGTTTAGTTTGAAATCCAGAAGAAGAGATTTGTGGAACTGACTTGAACAAATATACATCACACCAAAAAAAAAAAAAAAAAAAAAAAGAAAAGAAAAGAAAAGAAACGAAACATACAACAAATGCCTCAACAACATAAGGAATTGAAACACCCGACACAAAGATCACAACCACAGTCCCCCAGGAATGGTTTTGCAGAGTTTAGATTTAAGGACACAAACCGACATGGATTTCCCTGTGAAAATTGCACTGTTTATTTCTAACTCGATTTCAGTGATTTAAGCCCTAGTCACTGTAAACAGTACAAATATATAAATTATCTTGGGTGTTTAACCTAGTTCTCTAACTAGGACACAGAGCTGATGTCTGTAAAAATATTTAAAATGGGAGATTTAAGTGATGGCAAAGTATAGCCAGCCAACTGACACACTCATGCCTTTCTGCCTCAAAAAAGCTACCAAACAAAATCAGCAAAGCGTTGTTTCCTATTATTTATATCGTCTTAAAATCACATGACATTTATCTGACATTTACATTATAAACTAAAGACACATTTTAAATGAGTCCTACTTCTCATGGTTAAATATTTACATATTTTGATCCTTAGAGTAGCTAATAAAAATGGATAAGTATTTTGTCGGAGTCCGATACATTCTATTTCTGAGGGTTCATAACCCATCATAAATAAATAGTAACCGTTTTAAAGGCAGCATCATCCAAGACCTTCTTCCAAGAGCTTATACGTAAAAATCATAACTCTGCTTATGGAACATTGAAAATATTCCCCCCAAACTCTGATGGATCAGAGCTTCTCAATTCTCTTCAAAGACGCAGAGTGCAAACCTCTCTGCCCATATCATCCCATAAACTCACCAACTGCAGTCCACCCAGTGCCCCGGGGCCATCCATGATGCATGGGGAACAGTGGAGCCCACAAGCTGCCCACTGATTGCTCCCTGATCTTCTCATGAATAACCGCGAGTCTTTGGGAGTACAAGAAGTATGTTCCTTCCTGGTAAGAAGCTTTATTGGGCGCGCAGGCCGGCCCAGCTGCCTGGCACCGGCTGCCCCTTCCAAACCTCTAGGCCCCTTCGTGCCGCCCTGTCTCGGGTCACACACGGCCTCCCCGCTTGCCGCCAGTTCTTTGCACGTACATGTCCTTCACTGAAAGGGGAGCCAGAAGAGAGAGTTTGGGTGGATTTGCCCAAACCTGTTGCTGTTTTAAAACAGTAAAAGCTTCCTCTTTGGTTCATTTGGGTGAAAAGGTGGGGGAGAAGTCACTCACCAGTGTCTACTACGGGTCAGGTACTGGGGATGCAAAAGTAAAAGCGAATGTATAAATGATAAAAGACAAACATAAACAAAAGAGAAAATCATCCTCTCGGAGGGATGAAGCTTACACAGAACAGACAGGAGATCCTCATGGACAGCAGAAAGAGCTTGTGCAGATTTGACAGCAGTTAGGGAATCCGTGACACAAGGGAGAGGGGGAGCGAGGGCATCGCAGGCCGGAGGGACAGCTCGGACTCTCATTGTCTGACTGCTTCCCGCCTCACCTCCTCCAGGAGGGAAAGGTCCCCGCTCTCTCTCTTATTCACATCCCAACTCCTGGCCCAAGGGAGGACTTTCCCCAAAATGGGAGGGAGGATGCCAGAGATCTGCTCTTCTGCCTTCCTCCTCACCCCGCCATCCCGGGCCTCCCTGTGAGTGATACCTGCCCATGGGGGGCGGGAGGGGGAGGCTCTGCCATCTCTTAGAAACGTTTCCCAACTGGAGAAAGCCCTGGCTCTGGAGCCAGCAGGGACCATAATTACATCACGCAGCTTCCTCATCTGTGCATTAGGGGATCAGACCGGCTGGCCCCTGGGGCCCTTTCTCAGCCGGGGTTCCCTGATTTAACATGCTTGATTCCACATCCGACAGCTTCAGCAGCACCCACTGCCCCATCCTACCCCCAATGTCACTGACTCCTACAGTGGCAGATTTACAGCTGGAAAGGCCCAGAGGCCGTCCCACCCCATCTCCTTATGTTCCAGGTGGAGAAACTGAGGCCAGGGGAGACCCCACATAGGCAGGGAGGGACAGAAGCAGGACTTTGACCCGACTTCAGAGTGCAGATGGTTCTGGTCCAGGCCCTGCCAGAGGCTGCTGCCCACAAGCCGTGAGGACCTTGCCCGCAAGCTTCCCGTGGCACCCTGGCAGCGGGGCCCAGCCCCAAGGCAGCAGAACCTCGTTCCGAGGCATGAAGTATTTACCGTCTATAAAATATTAAAATTCGCCATAAAGGTTGTTGGATGTTGGGCTTGCCCCGGGCCTGCTGGAACTCGGGTTAAGACAGTCACATCGGAAAACCTAAATAAACACTGGCTGCACGTTGAATATTCATTAGACACGGGTCCTTTCCATAAAAAATCCATCATCCAGCGCACTCCCCACCCTCAACCCAACAGGCACGCACCGGGCCAGCCTGAAAATGCCCGGCCTGATCTGGAGGGGAGCCTCGCACCCAGGACTGGTCTAGGCCTATGGAGGGAAAGAGAGCGGGAGAGAGGGAAAGAGGGAGGGAGGGAGGAAGGGAGGGAGGAAAGAAGGAAGGAAGGAAGGAAGGAAGGAAGGAAGGAAGGAAGGAAGGAAGGAAGGAAGGAAGGAAGGAAGGAAGGAAGGAAGGAAGGAAGAAAATTACATAAGTAAGGGAAGAAGGCAGGGAGAGAGGAGAGAGAAAGGAAGGAAGAAAAGAAGGGGAAGGAAAGGAGAGAGGAAAGGGAAGAAAGGAAGGTAGATTTATTAAGTAGCTATTATGTACCAGGTACTATATTAAGAACTTTATAAATATCTCTCATTTGATCCTTGCATGAGCTGGTTGTTTTATTATTTCCATTTTATAGGTGAGGAACTGGTGACTTAACCAAGATCATTGCTGGTAATTAAGGAAAGAAAAGGAAAGGAAAGGGAAGAGAAGGGAGTGGGGAGGGGAGGGCAGGGAGGAGGGAGAGAAATGAGAAAAAGAAAGAGGAGGAGGAAAAGGAGGAGGAGGAGAAAAAGGAAAAGGGGGAGGAGAAGAAAGAGGAGGAGGAGGAAGAGGAAGAAGAGGAGGAAAAGGAAAAGGAGAAGGAGGAGAAAGAGGAGGAGGAGGAAGAGGAGAAGGAGGAAGAGGAAGAGGAGGAGGAGGAGGGGGAGGAAAAGGAAAAGGAGGAGGAGGAGGAAGAGGTGGAGGAAGATACTGACTATCCTACTGATGTTTTACAGTACTTTACTTCCTTGGTCCAACTCAATTCTCATAACAGGCTTTTGGGGGAAATAATGCAGACAGTATTCTCTCCACAGAGGGAACTTGGGAAGGGTCCTTAGACACCATTGATTCCATCCCATAAACAAAGCAAAAGGACTTCCTATTCTACTGTAACATGGAACTTCAGCTTGAAGACACCCAGGGAGCCCCACCCCCAACCTCTCTTTCCCATCCCCAGACCCTCCCGTTCTCTTTTTGGAAAGCTCTAGTTTCTAGGAAGTTTTCTCCTGACATCGAACATTAATCTCTCTAACTTTCCTCCACTGCTCCCTGTTCAGTCCTGTGAGGACAAATGGAAAAATCAGATCCATCTCCCCAGTGCCAGTCCTTCAGATCCTCAGAGACACTGTCAGGGCCACAGACCCTCCCCACTCTTCTCCAGGCTTAGCACCCCACCACTCCTAGCTTTTAAGCTCTCCTCATATGACCAGATATATCTCCAGATCCTTCTCCATTCAGATTGCGCTCCTCCTGCCCCTCTCCAGATAATCACTGTCCTGACTTCACTATGTAGCCCAGAACTGAACAGAACACCACAGATGAGATCTGATAAAGGCACAGGACAGAGGCTCTCACCTCCATATTCTAGGAAGTTCTGGTCTTTTGGGAGAAAGCCCAAACCACAAACAACTCTGCTGACTAGTTCTTCATACTGCCAACTTCATCCCCATTTTACAGATCAGGAAACCGAGGTCCCATAGCTAGTTAATCTCAGAGGCAGATCCTGAGGTCAGGTCTATCCAACTCTAAGTCAGTTGCTACATTCAGTCTGCCTCAGTAAATGCTTCTAAGTCTAAGCAATGTTTTTTAACACAAGCAGATGTGTTTTTGTCCAAGATCACTGGACAAGCAATGATGACGTGACGACCAAGGGAGAACATTTCTTGAACATTTTATCCTAACTCCTAAGGAGACAGATCTAACTCTTCACAAGCATATCCCTACTAAGCAAGAAGGGAACCATTGTCCAGTTTTTCTCTTAAGGCAAACCATGGTTGAAGACAACCAGAGAGGGGGAAGAAGCTCTGAGTTCTAAGTCCCTCCATTATTTGCTGACTCCTCGAGGACAGGAATTATTTGATTTTTGACTTTGGATCCATGACTGGTACAAAGAGGATGCTTAAAAAATACTCAGTGAGTTGACTTGAACCTTGCCTCTTGCATGAGATGAAAAAATAAGGATGTATGTCTAGCTCAGTGAATGAAGGCGTGAGCTAATTGATTATTAATTAGCTGATATTTGTTAATTAGTTAAATGCTTGCTACATTTCAAGCATTATGCTAAACTCTGGGAATACCGATACCAAAAAATGCACCGGGAACTGCCTTCAATGAGCTTCCATTCTAATCAGAGTCAATGCACACAGTGGAGTGCTGGGGCCAGGAAAGAGCATTTTGGTCTGAGAGGTTGCAGCGATACTGAGGGGAACAATAGGAAAGTCCATTTCCAGAAAGGACAGCCCTTTCCCAAAGGGGGAGTAGTGGTTGTTTGAGGTTAAGAGGTCCACCAGTGAGATGGAAGCCAGGAGGTCCGTGATTGCTGAGATGCTGTGATTGCTGGGCTCATGGAGTTTGGAACTGAGTGGATTAGCTTCTTCCAGAATCTGGGTTGGGGAGGTTGGTAGCAGAAGCAGAAACAGAAGCAGAAATATCAGGGCAAAAATGGCTAGGGAGAGGGAGGAGATGAAAATTAACTGAAGGAAGCAGGGGATCCTCCCTGAGGAGACGACACCTGAGCTAAAATTGGAAGAAAGATGAGGATTCTGGGAGGCAAGTGAGAAGAAAGTGCCTTCTGGATAAAGGGATCAGTTCTGGAAAAAGCAAGATGGGACATCAAGGCTGGGGATCCAGGTCTCCCCAAATGTTGAGCCCGGCTAGAGAAGGAAGATGAAATATAAGCAGAAGGAACCCTGCATGGCAGACCGAGGAAAGCCGCAAAGACCAGGACAGGGAGAACATTTGGAATGTATCTTAATGGGAGGGGGAAAGGGCTTGTGAGTGGCAGGATAAGTCGACTAGCTCTATTAGCCTATTTTTCACAGGCTAGGTTCCAACCGAAGGTGGCCCAGCGCCAGCCAGATTAGCAGCCACGCAATCTAGAGGGCACAGATACTCCCTGGGAGTATTTGCAGCGTTCAACCCAATTAGCACCAAAGCCATTGGCACCGACCTAATGCCAAGAGAAAGCTATCCAGGCATTCAAATGAAACCGATTCCAGTTCCTGCCACTTAACGAAGCACTGCCCAAACCCGGACACCCGCACACAGAGTCAGTCTGCAGGCTTTTGAGAACCTACTGTGTGAAGGGCCCTGAAGAAGCGAAGACAAAAATCCCACAGCCCTT
Organism: Antechinus flavipes; assembly: GCF_016432865.1. Taxonomy (NCBI): domain Eukaryota; kingdom Metazoa; phylum Chordata; class Mammalia; order Dasyuromorphia; family Dasyuridae; genus Antechinus; species Antechinus flavipes. The sequence continues at coordinate 12,401,611 of NC_067398.1, forward strand.
CCCTGCCTTTCAGTAGGGGAAAATAAGACGGTCACAAATAGATAAGTAAAAATATATTAATTAGCAGCCTTCTCCCTACCACTTACAAGCATGTCTACATCTCTTCCAAGCTTTACAATTTAAAAAAAATTAACACGACATCTTTAAGCAATAATCTCATATTTCCCCTCCCTCCCTTAGCCAAACTCATCAAAGTCATCCACACTTACTGATTCAAATCTCATTCCTCTCCCAAAATTCTCTCCAAAATTACTAAAAAGTTGTCAAAGCTGATCATCTGCTCTCAGACATTGTCCTTCTTGGCCCCACTGGGCTATCTCAAATGCAACTGCCCTCTCCTCCTGGATGCTCTCTCTGCCCCTGATTTTCAGGGCACTCTGCTCTCTAAGGTCAGGGATTCTCAACCAGGATCCATAACATTGTTTTTTTTAAACATTTTGATTATTCTATTTCACTATAGTTCTCTCTCTTGTAATTCTATGCATTTTGTTCTAGGAACTTCAAGATATTAGCTTGAGAAATGTTCTATAAGATTTCACAAGATTGCCAAAGAGTTCCATGCCCCCAAAAGTATCCCTTCTGTAGGCCCTCTTCATTTCTTTCCTATCATCCCTTCTTTGCCTCCTTTTCTGGGTGCATATCTTGCCACGGATGATATTGTCAAGATTCTGTCCTATTAAGTGAACATGGATTTTGTTCTCGTTATCATTTCCTCTCTGCCTCTTCCTCCCTTCTCCCTTCTCCCTCTTCCTCTCTTTTCTTCCCTCTTTCTTTCTCCCTCTTCTCCCTCCCTCCTTCTCTCTCTCTGTGTCTCTGTCTATGTCTCTCTCTGTCTCTCCTCTCTTTCTCTCTCTCTCTCTCCCTCGCTCTCTCTCTCTCGCTCTCTCTCGCTCTCGCTCTCACCTTCTTGCTCTCTTGCAATTTCAACATGGACTTCATCACCAGATCTATGCAGAAGAGTCTGGATCCAAGTATCCAACCTTAATTTCTATCCCAAATGTTAATCCTACATCACTAATTCCTAATTAGATATTTCAAACTCAATATATCCAAAACAAACTTCATTACCTTCCCACCAAACTGATCCATGATGGTATCTTCCCTGTTTCTGTCACAGACATCATCATCATTCTACTCACTCAGGTGGGTTACCCTCAATTCCCTCCACATCCTGATCCATTTGTCAATCACTTGTCAGCATTACTTCTGCTGCCCAGGGACAAGAAGATGATGGCTGTCAACCAAAAGAAGCCATATTGTCCGGCTATCGTCCACCCTCTCTTCTCTGAAAGAACAAAATTTGGGGGGCTGGAAAGGATGAAAGGAAATTGGCAAATGAGGAGCTGATACTCATGATAAATAATGAGAGGACAGGAATAATGAGCTGCAGAGGATGAACTCATTACTTGATCTCCATCCTTGAACAGTGAAAACCCTGGCCAAGGTGATGGCTAAACCATGCTTTGTAACAGCGGAAAGATCATGGAGAACAGGATAAGTGGCACAAATTTAGAGAAGGGAGAATGAGGGAAGAAAATGGCAAGAGCAAACTACAGTCCAGTGTTTTGAGTTTTATTTCTGGGGAAATTCTATAATATATTATTAGAGGGATGCATAAGCATGTGGTATGTTATTGTTTTTAAAGCCAATATGGCTTCTTCATCAAGAACAAGTCAAATCAAACCAGCCCGGTTATCTTTTTTAATAGGAGAACTGGACCGAGAGGTCAGAATGCCATATCTAGACTTGACCAAAGCATTCGGTAAAATGCTTGAAGGCGGAACTGTCTCACTTTTTGTCTTTTTATCCCCAGGGCTGATCACAGTGCCTGCCACCTAAGAAGTGCTTTAAAAAGTCTTGTTAACTGATAAAGCATCCCTTGCCATTCTCATGGAAATGATGGGCAGATGTGGGGAAGATGTGAGTAAATAGAATCAGGTAGGTTCCGAATTTCTGGCTGCTCGGACTTAAAGGTTCATCATAAATGATTTTGCTTCAACTGGATGAGAGGCCCCTGGTGGAGAAACCAGAAATGGGTTCTGGGAACGGGGTGGTTTCACATTTGCTGGGGGCGGGGGGGAGAATGAGGTCTAACAAGAAAGTTCCAGTATCAAGTTTTCAGATGTCACAAAGCAGGGCATCCCAAGTCATCAGATGACATCGGAAGAATCCAATGAGGTCTCAAAAGACTAAACACTACATTGAATCTAACAAGATTTAATTTAATAGGGGAAAAAAATGCAATCTTCCACTTGCTTTCCAAAAATCAATTTCAGAAATACAAGATAGGGACAGTGGTTTGTATAAAAACTCCCTGGGGGGTTTAATGGCCTGCAAACTCGATAGGAATCAGCTACAAGACACAGTCATCAAAGAAAGCTAATGTAATCACATTAAAGGAAGTATGCCTTCCAAGAATGAGGAGAGGAGAGCAAGATCCTGGGCCCCGGGAGGCTGCTCGGCAGCACTGTGCTCAGGCCACGGCTCCATATTTTAGGAAGAACATTAAAAGGCTGCAAACTATCCAGAGGGGGCGTGTAGAATCATAAAAAGCTTTGAATTCATCTCCTGTGATGGTGAGTTGGAAAAAATGGGGATCTTTAGTCTGGAGAATAAAATATCGAGGGACAACATCATAGCTGTCTAGAGTCACTTAAAAGGCTGTAATGTAGAGGAGAGAGAAGAATATTGATCCAGTTTGGTGCCAGGGGACAAGATCTAGGATCCATTAGGGGCAGGAATAGGGAATTGGGGGGTCAATTTAGGCTTGATTTTAGGAAAGAGAGGAGGAAATAAGTGTTTATTAAGCACCTACTTAACTTTGTGTCAATCACTATGTTTTACACATGTTATCCCGTCTGATCTTCTCAACAACTGATCCTTTGGGAGGCAGATGCTGTTGTTATCCCCATTTTAGAGATGAAGAAACAGAGTCAGAATAAATGACTGGCCCTGGATCACATGGATAGTAAGTTTCTGGGGTCATATTTGAACTCGGGTTTTCCCAAGTCCAGGCCTGGACTCCTTCCTGACCCCATGTGCTGCTCACAATACCACAATAACTGACAAAATGCGTCCAAAAGCGCGCGGCTACTTGGACTCTCTGGGTGCAGCCCCTTGGCCGACAAGATCCTGCCGATCTATAGAGTTGGTCACGCTGCGGCATCTCAGACAAACACGGGCTATGTGGGACCGCCGCTACCTCTCAATACGCACGGTCTCATTCACTGAAAGGAGGGCCCAAGCCTCCAGAACTTTAGGTCTCTTTTAAAACATTCTGCAGTTTCAATGATATAAAATATCCACATGGGATCCTGGCTCAGAAGTGGAAAGGTTGGAGAATTAATGTAGCAGAGACACCAGACATGGGCCCTGACCTTGTTCTCATTCTAATTTCACCCTTTCAGAAGACCTAAGTCAGTGATGGATTATGACCTTTTACCTCACTTCCACCTCACACACAGACCATTGCAGCCTTCCCTCATAGCTTATAAAGTAAGAACAAAACAAAGCAAAACACCTAGAACTTCAACTGACTTTTGAAAAATATACTGCATCATTCATAATGGGAAACAGAGTTTTCTATTATACTTACAAGTTTTGGAGGGTTTTTTTTTTCCATTTCAATTTATAATTTGAAATTGAAATAGAAAATAGGCTATTAACACTGCTTTCTTATTTTAAAAACAACAAAGACTTATAAAGTCTTTAAAGAAAAATTGGATTCAGAAAATATGAAACTTCAATCATTCGTAATGAGTAAAACCATGACAATGTTGAAATCAAAGGATTGTGGGAAAAGCTGACCGACATTACATGAAGTAATGCATCTCACTAATGAAATAGACATTTTTGGAATAATGCAAGAATAAAAGTCTCACAGATGAACTCAAACAATACAACAAAAAGATCCAAAGAGAAAAAAAAAAACTCTGATATATAAAACATGATTTCATTTGGCTACATAAAAAAATCTTAGTATAAAAAGTCAAAATATATCAAGGTCAATTTATATGCCCTGATTGATGGCTGACGTGCACAGAAAATTCCATAGAATCACTATTTAAATGGAGCGCTACATAAGAAAGAGGGCTGGGGTAGGGAATGAAAGGACCAGGATTGGATTTCCACCCCTGCCCTTCTGAGCCGTGGGACTCTGGGAATCTCTTCATGACCCTGGGCCAATTTTGGCAACTGTAAAAAAGCAGGTCATTAAGGGTTCTTAAACTGGAGTCCATAAACTACTTATAAAACAAATTTGGATCCCTGTATTTCAATATAACCACTTTTCTTTGTCATACTTTGGATTTTATTTCACAAATTTAAAGGCACAATGCTGAGCTGGGATCTAAGAGGCGATTCCTCACTCTGCTGCCCAGAGGTGGTCCAGGACACACGAAAAAGGTCAGAAACAGCCCTTGTTCTGGACAATCTCTCAGGATCCCAAAGGCTCCCACTGGATGATCATGTTTACATTTGCTCTGTAAATCCCCCACACAGAAGACCTTTCATAGGTTATAAATAAGCATTCCCTTCTGGTCCCGCAGTTGGCTACTAAACGCTTATATTACCCAGGTAATCATTTGCAAACCATTTCCCTTGGCACAATTTGTCCAAACTTTGTCTCAACAACAATCTCAATGGATCAAGGAGGCTGGGAAGGGAAGATCCAAAGACACAAGAAAAGGTGTGTGGTGGGGCAGCGGAAACGGACACTGAGGCACCCAGTGTAGGAGCATCACCCGTCTGAGCCGTGCTCTCCACGGGCCGAGAATGTGTCCAGTGCAGGGAGAGGAAGGGAAGGCTGGGCGGGTGCCTGAGAAGATCCAGCACGCAGCCTTTATCCCGTGAACCAACAGCAAGGATCATAGCTAGCACTTCTGTGGCAAAATGCTTTACAAATGTTTTATCTGTCATAACAATCCTAGGAGGTAGCCCCTATTATTTTGTCTGTATTTCAGATGAGGAAATTAAGATAGACATGGGTTAAGTGGTTTGTCCAGGGTCATATATGTTTGAGCCTGGATTTGAATTCAGGTTTTCCTGAGACTCGCTCATATCATGACACCCACTAGCCTTGGGGATTGAGGGGGTCCTTTGAGTAGGTGCCTAATGGGCAATTACCAGGACCTTGAACTCTTTAAACAGGAGTCTATAGGTAAGAGACATAAGAACCATTCTCTGAGCTACAGACCCTCTGGTTCACCAATAACCCTCAGGAGCGAGTATTTTTTTTTATTCAAGTCTGATTATGTTCAGACATCCATCATGTCCTTCTGGAAGTTAAGGAAAAGAAAAATTCAAAGGCTTGAGTCTGATCCACTGCTAAAACAAAGCACTATGGAAGAAACTCTCGGCTCTCCCCACCCCACTCCCTCAACCCAAGGATTTTAAGCATGGAGGGAATAGAAGCATGTGGGCTTGGCAACAAAGGACATCCGGCTCAAGTTTGGAGAAATGAGAACACACGTCGAGATACAGTTAAGGCAGACCATAAAACAACTGGGTGGCTCTCCCATAAGAACAAATAATTCAGGGAATTTTAACTCCGAGTTGATTGGATTAGATCATATCAATGTAAGATACCCAAATCTCTTTTCCATCTTTTGGACGTTATTTTTGTCAAAGCCCAACTTTGCATGGGGATTTATTTTGCAGCTATAAGTGTTACCCCCAGGTTCTGCAATGGTGAAGTCATAAATTCACCATGGTTTGATTGCCAGGTAATAAAAATACAGGTTCAGTGGAAAACAAAATGATGAAAACAATTGAGTAAGACTATCGACGAATAAAAAACCAAAGGTGAACACGCACATTTCCCATTCTAAAATTTCAGGGAAAGAAATTCAATTTCTCCATCTGTTCAGTGAGACTGTCCTATAATTTCCCCAATGCAGGCTCTCCACTGGTTCCTTAATACTACGCAGGGTCACTATCCTTTTGGCTCTCAATCCAAGGAGAATTCCGTAAGGGACTCACCTTTTTCTGCAGTACGTTGATTTTCCTTTCCTTCACTTCCAGCATGTCCTTCATATCTCGGATCTCTCCAGCCAATGTCCCTTTCTCTTCTGTGAGGTCCTGTAGCTGTTTGGTCTTTTTGTTGAGAAAAGATTCTTTCTCCTCCAATCGTAACCTCAAGGCATCAACCTAGAAACAGAGGATTGAAAGGGAAATAATGGAGATATTAATAAAAATAACCTTGAAGTTATCGCAATTTATCAATTATGAATTTGGTTGTATGGATAATTCGAGATTAACAGATCTCAATCAGTTGTTTATAGAAAGAAATTAAATGAGCCAAATTTTAATAAGATGAAGAAATGATAATAATTTTATAACTATGTGCTAAGCACTTTGCAAATATTATCTCCGTTGATTCTCATAACAAACCTGCTTGGTAAATGTTATTTTCTCCCAATTTACATAGGAGGAAACTGAGGCAGTTCAACATACTGCCTGTTAAACCACATAGCTGAGAGAATAAATGCCAGCTTGTCTCTAGCATGGACACTCTTACGTCATTCACACCATCATCAGGACATCGCTTGCTCAGGAACAGCTAAACCCAACTCCTTGTCATGCTCACTTAGATTAAAATTATTTGTTCTTACCCTATCCTACTCATAAACACTTATGAATATGAAGCACAGTGTGGGGGGGAGGAATTAAAGTCCTATGTAATGAAACAATAGTCAGCTCAGATTGATGGACCATCTAAAAGTCGTGTTTTTCTTAGCATCTTCTGCCTTCTCAGTCTACCTTCCTGTCATCGTCTCTGCCAAAGGAGCATGTTAAAGTGATTTTAATGATGTTTCTTCTTATTCTTCTTGTTGCTCTTTGTCCTTCTTTCTCAATAAGAACCTTCTTACGTGTCCCTTCTTCCATGGCCTCTTTGGCCCAGCCCTCCTAACCTAACTGCTCCCCTCTCCATCTTGCATCTTTTGTCTTTGCCCTGGGATGCTCTTGCTCCTCACTTCCACTTCCTGGAATCCAAGACTTCCTTCAAGACTCAGCTCCAAGGCTGCTTTCTACAGGAAAATTTTTCTGACCTTCCCAACTCTGAGTGCCCTCCCACCCAAAACCTCCTTCTCTATTCACTCCTTAGACATTCTATAAATAGAAATAGACACACAATTTGTGTTATATATACATAAATATATGTAAATACAAACATGTGTATTGTTTATAAGTATACAAATAATTACACAGGCAGAACATGCACATTGTTCTCTCATTAGGATGTAAGTTCTTGAGGGCAATGGCTACTTCACTTTTGGTTCCATATGCCCAGTGCTTAGCATAGTGCCTGGCAAACAGTAGATCAATGCTTATGGGAGTGGTACTGTGCCATCTAGCCGTCCTTAGAATAGAATGCTATGAATGAATACATGTTTTGCTCAATAAGAATTGAAATAAGATGCAGAGTTTAAAAGTAGGATTATAAACTCAGAGCTTCTAGGGACATTGGACATCATCTAGTCCCATCCCACTTTTTTTAATTTGGGGATACCATATCTCTGATCACAAAGGACAAAGAGACAGACCAAGACCACAGAGAAATAGATATAGACAGAGATATCGAAACAGACAATAGAAAATGAAAGCGAGCATCTTATTGGAGAGACAAAGTCAGAGACAGACAGACATTCTAGATCTACACATATGTATAGATATATACATACTTTAGAGAGATATCTTATGGGAATTCTAGACAGATTTGCTTATAGAGAAATAATATCCCCTTGGCAAGAATAAATCTCAGTAGCAAAGAATAGTAACATTTAGGTAGACCAATTAAGGAGACAAAGAATATTATTAAAGCACCAAGCAAGAAAGTACATCAAGACTTGCAATCACAGCTGAAAGTGGGCAGAAATCGACTTTCATCTATTGGGATGATGTGACTCCAGAAAGATCCATGATCATGCATAATTAATCATCACATTTATTTATTTAATTATGTTAGTTTATTAGTCTTGAATTAATATCAAATTTATGAAATATTTATTTTAAATGTACCTGTATTAAATTTGTTTAATGCATAATATAATTATTGTTGTGACATTTAAATATTGATTATTTTAATAGTAAGTGTAAATATGTGTACATAAAACATGTAAACTTACATTTACCCAAGACGAAATGATTTACAACTGTTATTTCATTCAATATACACAACAACCCTACGGGCAGGTGTTATTATGCTACAGAAGTCCCTCCACATGCCCACACCCAGGTCTGACCATACTTAAATCCTGAAACAGAACAAAGCATCACTGTGTCTTGGGAGCTGCCTGGGGTATGCTATGCACAGGGGGAAGGTTAAAATAACAGATTGGAGGCAAGGATTCTGGCCTCAAGGAGCTCCCCCTGGGGCGGGGAGACCACGTCCAGGGGCACAGAGCAGGAGACAGAGCTGTGGATGGCATGGGGTGTGAGTAAGAGGGAACTCCCAGAACATTCACAGACCGAGAGAGGCTTCCCCTGGGTGGATTCACAGAAGGGCTTTGATAATAAATAAATGCATAAAGTGAGAAAATATGATTTATATCACTGAGGAAAGGTCCCTTATCATAGCATCTTGGAGAAAGTGCTAGATATGGCATCAGAAAGAACTGGATGCAAATCCAGCCTCAAAGATTTACTAGTTATGTGAGCATCGGTAAGTCCCTCAGCCTTTCTCAAGCCCAATCATTTTCACAGCTGAAAAACAGAAAGGATAATAGCACCTACCCACAGATTTGTTGAAAGATAATAGCATTTATATCATTTCCATGCTATCCCAAATGATCTTCACAATAACCCTGGCAGGTAGGTATCATTGTCCCCATTTTATAGGATAAGAAAATGATGCTGAGAGAAGGTAACTGGCTTGCCCAGCTGGTTAAGTTCACGAGGCGAGATTCACACTCGGTTCTTCTTGACTCAAACTATAACACTCCATACACCACTGTACCACTCAGCTGAAAGTGCTGTCTATATGGATACCAGTCACTGATGAAATCATGGCTCGACCAAAGTATTTTGTGTTTGCTAAGTTATTGATTGACATATTTCTCACTCGACCTTGATACCATTCCATGAAGAAAAGGAGTTCAGGAATTCTTATCCCCACTTCTCAGCTCAAAGAGACCCCTCCCGTCTCTCAAGTCCATGTTCCCATGATCATGGAGCTTAGCACTATCCTTGGCACATACAGTAGGTGTTTAATAAATGCACATAGTGAAAACTTAATAAGTTCCTCCTTCCCTCTCTCCCCTGAGTGGCAATAAGTACAAAGTTCGACAATGTCCTAGTGCCACATGGAAGACATGCCCCAGAACTATTTCCATAGTAATTTTCCGTGTTTCATGAGGTCATTAGAGTTCCTGTAACAGTCCTCGCTAAGCTTTGAAGTTATCCGAGAGTATTCTATATTGAATTTTGATTGATCTGGTTTTGATTAATTTGGATCAGTCCCATATTTGAGTCCACAGCCTAACTAGTAACTCTAGTTCAAAAGGAATCGCCCCATCTCCAAAGAGAGAAAAGCATAAATTACCCACCGTACGAGAGGTAATAAGATGCACTGGGTGCAACTCTGCTGTAGCCAGCACCAGGAAGGCTGAAGGAAACGCATCTGTCAATCAGTGACAAGCACTTGTGGAGCACCTACTCTGGGTCAGGGGCCGGGCCAGGCCCTTACGGATACAGAGCCGGGGAACGAGGCAAGCCCTACCTTCAAGGAGCTTACAGATTCAGCCCTCCTGCCAGCTGCGCCCTCTCCTCCACAGCCACACCTTCCAGAGCAGGGGAAAGTTAAAAAGCAAGCCAGGCCATGGCAGCGCTCTCCCCGTGTGTGTCATAAAGGCTGAGCGGCAGAGATGGCCGAGGTCCACACCCCATTCGCTGCACCCAAATTCAAAATGGCAGGTGTGATGGGCCAGCCCAGCCCAGAGTGCCCCCAATGGGAAGCCGAGCCAGGTGAGTTCTCACGTCGGGAGAGCGTGTTTTCCACGTACAGGAAAGCATGCTTTCGGCTTCAAAGCGAACTGAACAAGGGCCCATCAATCATGTCCTCTCCATATTTGGAGTCTCCTTCAACCCCTGAAATCACCAACCAAATCTGGAGTTTTTAAATCAAGACACAACTGGGGCCCTGAACCACATCCAGCTTTTGACTGATGCTAGCCTGGTTTGCAGTAAGCAAGGATGACATCATTTCTGCAGTCAAATTTGAACTTCCAGATGGTGTGAAACCGCAGGCAGACAAATGGTCCTTCTGGTTTGGGGGAGCTGAAAAACCCGGGGACGAAAAGATGGGCAGAGCCATTGCGGGAATGAGCCCTAGGGGGTTGATCCACCCAGGACAAGCTCTACCACCAATTACTTTAGATCGGCTCTGAACTAATAAAAATCTCTGTCACTAACCTTCTCCGTTTTCTAGAGAGTACGTTAAAAAATAATCAGAAGGGGAGAAAAGTCTGGGTTCTATTTCAGCATCAGGTAGATGGATAAAAGTTTAAAAATATGTATTTTGGTCTCTGAGCTCTTTTCTCTTTGACTTTTCACTCAACACCACATAATTTTAAGCGTCCTTGACTCTTGCTCAAACTTTGGCAGCCCGTTGACTAATAAAACTTGGCAAACTCAGGAGTACCATCATCCCTTGGAATAACAAAAGAAGTCAGCCCTCTCCCCATCGCACGAAGACACGCAACCGCGTTTTCCATTCTCCTATCTCGTTTTTTCTTTTCTTATGCAGGTCTTTTACAAAAGGCCTGAACATGCAGTACACTACCTGACAGCGGAGAACACGTTGCTCACATGGTGCTTTGAAAAGAAAGGGAGAGATCTGTGGAGTTGGCCCAAATTGCCAAAGTTGCAACGATGCGCCATTAATCTTCATGTCAGCACCCGGGACTCCGGTCCAGTTCCAATGGTGAGCGGTATTTTCTGAGCTTCTTTGCTAACACGGTGTGACCTTTTGCAGGATGCCTTGGGGGGCGGGGATGATGCTTTGAAAATTCATTTCTGGGGCTCAACTCAAACCAAAATGATGCTCCGGAAAGAGTGGAAAAGACCTGAATGTCTGGCCTCAGAGCATGGAACAATCACATTGAGAGGAAGCGTGGCACAGTGGGCACAGCAGTGTTGTGAAGATCAGAAGGAGCTTGGACAATTACTCCCTATGTGACCCTGAGGTCACTTGATCTTCCTGGGCCTGCCTCAGTTGCCTTCTTTTTAAAATGAGAGCATTGGACTTGACCCCAAAAGTCCCCCCAGGTCAGTGATCACAGGATTTTGTAAGACAATATGATCTCTCACATTCAGATCATCCAATGTCATGACCCTTTTGTTTTTAATAGACAAAATTCTGCCAGTTTTAGTCACCCACCCCCCAGATTTCTGGAATGGACAAGTCATCAAACCCCAGAGAAGAAAATTGGGGAAATGGCTAAAATATTCCCAATTAGGTATTCTTCACTCAATAACCCACTTTCTGTTTTCTTTGGAAACTGGAGTGAAATAAATGAAAGTATTTAATTACTTTGAAATTGGAAGGAAAAAAACAATTCCTTGGGTATACACAGAATGTTCAAAGGGTAAGAAAGAATCATCTAGAGCAACATCAAATGGCCGATTCCATGACTTTGGGCAAAAAAGTCCAGACCCTTAGCCTTGACTTGAATTTGCACACTTCAGTCCTAGAGCAACTGGGCCTGCAGAAGGCTTTGCTGCTGGGAGAGGGGAGCAAGAGCCTAATTAGGGAACTATAACTCTGAGACTCACTGAGTTACCTAAATGATGCTAGAAAGTAGACTTGGGCTATCTCAGAGTCCAACCCTTTAGTCAAGGTTATAGGAGAGGGCTAGCCTCAATATTTCTGCTTAGATCAGGGCTGGCACCTCTGGATTGTTTGTGCATTTGAAGTCACAGGACCGAAGGGTGACACTGCCTAACAGAGGCAGGGAGAGTGTGGCACAATGGGGAGAGCATGGTTCTGGTGACTCCCAGCCTTGGTTTTCTCTTCCCTAAAATGGGGATAAAAATAATTGCATCATCTGAGAGGCAAGGTGAAATAACAGAAAGAGTAAAAGATTGGAATCACAGGTCCTGAGTTCAGATCTTGATTGTACTCTAACACCTATGGAATTCTGGGTAAATCACTTAACATTCTGGGCCTAGAAAGACATTGAGTTCTAGATCTAGTTCTAGATCTATAATCCAATTGTTTTAGCAATTTCAATGGAGTTGCTCTGGGGATCAAATAAAATGATAGATGCTTTTTAAAATGCAAAATGGCAGGCAGATATTATTAACACTGTTTATTACTGTTACTCTTATTATTTGAATTGCCTCAGTTTAATTTTCTTCTGCTAGAACCCTGAGGCCGTATGTTGTGGTGGGCAAGGGACTGGCCATGAAGACAGGAAGACCTGGCTGTGAGGCCTTTTTCTGACACAGTGCAGATCAGCGTCCTAAGATACAAATTGTTTTCCCATCTGCCTTTGGGGAAGGAAATCTTCAACCTTGGGATTCCCTGTAAGAATGAAATCGCAAGTCTGGATAATCAATTAATATTTAACAAGTACCTACTATGTGCCAGGAACTATGCTAAGCATTGGAGATACAAAAAAAAAAAAAAAGGCAGTCCCTGAACTCAAGGAGTTTACAATCTTATGGACAATAAAGGGGGGGAAACAGGATCACAAACTAAGAAAGTTGGGAAGAACCTTGGAAATCATTCAGGTGGGTAAACTGAGGCAGGGAGGCGATGTGTCTTTGGATAGGCCATCCAGTGAGTTGACAGCAGCCCAAGGATTTTGCTCATCTGCCTCTTTCCCCGAGCTGAGCTCCGTAGTCAGGCCCCCACAGACGGGGAAGCAGGAAGTGTCGCCGGCTGCCAGGACTCCAGCCTGTACGAGCCACGGGAGGGCTGCTTGGCTTTGGGAGCTCTGGCCCGTGCCGGGCTGGTGTTCTTGATGGAAAAGCACTCAACATTCTCAAGACTCATTTAAGAGCCATTCCACATAAAATCTGCCACTGATGAAGGCTTCAAGTTGAAAAACAGTCACCCTCAGTTATCCCACCATGAAAATGAATCCAGAAGCTACAAAGGGAAGGGCGGCCGCCGCCGACTTGTGGGTGAGGTGCCGTCTTCCCTCTTCACCTCAGGAGGGTCCAACATTTTCAATTAACTCTCTGCGGAGAGGCCCATCTCGCTGCCTTTAGCTCAGCAAACAAAATTAGGTAATACTGGAACCGGAAAGCATCAGCTGCCCCACTCAGCTCAAAGGTCACCTCCTACAGGAAGCAATCCTTCCCCGACCTCCCTAGTGTTCATATCAGCCTCCACATCCAATCGCCACAAGCACAAGCTTCCAGAGCATCCTTCTCTGCAGCTGGAAGAGACCTTAGAGGCTGTCTGGCCTAACGTTCTCGTTTCAGAGAGGAAAAGCCCTGGGTCTAGAGAGATCAAGGTCCGAGACCCACGGAGCAGCAGAATGGGACACTGGGGGGACACTTGTTGCACTGCCTCAGGCAGAATGCCCAGTCCCCCATAAGGACCAGAAGAAGTCATTCCTTCACCTTCATTTCTCTCTTTGAAAAAGAAAGTGAGACAGCTGGCAAAGGACACTCTCACTGTGTAAAGGACGGCCAGATCGTACAGTCTTGCATCCACTCTAATCCTAATTCTAGAGAGTTCTCTAAAGTCCAGGAAGCTTGCTGGCCATCAGCAGGGAGGGAGGGGGACGAGCTAAACGAACCATCAGCCAATCTCATCATTTGCAGATCAGTCTTTTCCTGGTTCCCTCAAACTTGCTCAATGAATGAAGTCGTGGGGAAGGTAAGGGGAGAAATTCAAAATACATTATCAATAGTTGGGGGGGAGGTCATTGTTTGCCTGATTTATTCAGTGATGGGAACTTCTACTGTGGAAATTCCCTCCACCCACAGATTACAGTCAGAATCACACTCACAGGACCTCAGATAGGGAACTTATCAGGGGTCAGTTTTTGTTGTTCAGCCTTTTCAGTTGTGTCTGACTCCTCATGACCCCAAATGGGGTTTTTCTTGGCAAAGACCTTAGTTTGTTGACCATTTCCTACAGGAGAGGAAACTGAGGCAAGCAGGTTAAATGACTTGTCCAGGATCACACCACTAGGAAGCGTCTGAGCTGAATTTGAACTCGTGAAGCTCAGGGATCATCCACTCCTACCTATATGTGAAAGAATCCATTCCACAACACACCCAACAAGAGTCCATCCAGCCTCTGGCTGCAGATGATAACTACCCTCCGCCTCTATTACATGATACCTGTAGGACTCTGAGGAAGTTACTTTCCCCAAGTCCTGGACCTTAGTTAATTCCACAATTAAAGAGTCAGACAAGATGGCCTCTGAAGTCCCCCCCAGCTCTATCTGTGGGGGCCTCTGCTCTCCCCGGGCAGCTCATTCCCCTTCTGGAATCCATCTATGGTTTAGCAGATAAATCCTAGGGAGCCACCTAGGCTCAGCAAGTCTCCCTGCCTCGTCCGTGGTCACAGAGCTAATAAGTATCAGATGGAACGCTGGCTCCCAGGTTGGGCTGACTCCTTGCCCGGCACTCCATCCACTCTTCAACACTGGTTCCATTTCTTTATTATGGAACACCTCATAACAGAGAGCATGCCATTTTCCTAGATCCCAAATCTGCCCTCAATATAAGATAAAGGAACTCGGTTGAATAATGGCTCTCTAAGAGGGAGCGTGGTAGACCAGATAGCGAACAGCCTTGACAGCACAAAGACCTTACGTATTGGCTGTACGATTCTAAGCCACCTCGGTTCCTTAGGCAACTCTCCATAATTAGAAATAATAAATAAGAAAAGAAAGAAAAGAAAAGAAAGGATAAAGAAAGCATTGATACGTGACTGATGTGGAATCGCCCTCCCTGCACCAAGGAAATCACAAATCCAGGGGTAAAAAAACAAGTCACCTCCGAAGAGTCACACGGGACAGGAAGGCCCAGATGGACTGCAATTTGTGAGGTCAGAGGGCATCCCCACACGAGTCCGATCACAGACCCACTGAAATCTGGGTGCATCCCTACGCTGAAACCGAACCGTAAAAGGCCGGTTCACTCGTCAGGCCTTTTCTGGGGCTGCACGATGCACCCCTCAATCTCTAAACCAGCCGGGCGAGCTTTTCCGGGCATAAAGGTGACCCGCCGTCCCGGCTGCTCCTCCCGGAACAGGGCCATCTCTCCGAGAAGAGCCCAGGAGGGCGAGACCTGTTTTACATCTTCCATCCTGAAGAATTCAGATCATATGTGGGGCGCGGGAGGCAGCCAACTTTCGAAAGCCTGTTTTCATACTCACATTTTTGGCTACTTCCAGCACTAAAATTAGGTGGTTTTAAGTGACTAGTCCAAAGTTCAGAATTTAATGTTTAGTTCAGTTCCAGCAAATTTCTGAAAGCACGTGGGAATTGTAACTCATGTGTTAATACTTAGAGTTTTTGTTAATAAAACTCCCAACACTAACCTTACCTCATTGAACTTACCTCACTGGGTTTTATGCTCACTATAAAACTATAGCTGTCATAATGCTGGTGAATTACTGCGAGAGGAAGCCAGTCATTCCAAAGTCAGTGTTACTTTGCAACATAATGAGAGTTGTAAATTCAAAATACTTAAAACCAATTTGCCGAGGCATCAATCTCAGGCCTTCCTAACATGGGGGAAGGCCATCTTCAAATCTCCCACGGGTTTGCAAAAGCAGGTCAACGGCCTTCCCCATCACCACCCGTAATACCCACCCAGAGAAACAACCGTCCACATTCAGAGCCCACGCTTGGCCCTGAACTGCCTCTGATCTATTTGATCATTTTTAATATTTTTTTATTTTAAATAATATTTCCCAGCATCACTTAGTGCATGGAAATCCATAATGTAAGGAAGAGCGGGTTTCAAGTGCCTCTGACACATATGGAAGCTATCCTTTCCCCCCCTTTAACAATAATAATAATAATAATAATGTTATTAGCTAGTACTTACTATGTGCTAATTACTGTACAATGAGTATCCCATCCAATTATGACAACAACACTAAAGTACTACAATCACCTCCATTTTACAGATGGACAAACTGAAACAAACAGGATTAAATGACTTGCCCAAGATCACACAGCCAGTGTATCTGAGACCATATTTGAACTCAGGTCTTCCTGACTCTGAGTCAGGCACTCTACTATATTACCCAGCTGCCTCAGTAAAAATATCTAATATTGATGTCACTTTAAGTTTTACTTCTGTGTCTCATATATTGCCTTTAAGGGAAAACCAAGGTTAGAACCTTGAGGGACCATCACAGTTAGGATATGTGCTATAGATGCCGAACACGCAGGGCAGACCAAGAAAAAGTATCATGTTCCAAGGAGCCATTTCCTTCCCCAGAAAAGATGAAGTAGCCAGGAAAGGGGGAGCGAGCAGGGTCAAGATCGATAAGCATGAAGACTGGAAGAAAAAATCCTTCCCCGTCAGCAATTAGGAGACCGTTGGTACTTCTGGAGAGGCTGTGGTTTCAGTTGAGTGAGGAGAACAGAAGGCAGATTGCAAGTGAAAATCATGACTGATAATACTGGGTAAGAAGAGAGAAGTCAGATTATTCACCTCTCTAAACTTTGATTTCTCCATTTGTAAAACAGGAGAAAATGCTATAACAGTCTCCTTACAGACCCGGATGAGATGGGGATTAGGTGCTTTGCAATCCTTCTAACATGGTATGGCTGCTGGTGCTCTACCCACTGGAGAGATGACGCTCCAGGGCGCCTGACCCACATCACCAGCACAAGGGCCTACGGCCAATGCCAGTTTTCCAGGATGGAATCCCTGGAGCCACACTCACATCAGCCAGAGCACAACTGTGTTCCCAGAGAAGCCCCACCCCAAATAACCGAGAACCAGCTCCGGTTCTTGAAGAAGAGAAGCCCCAACAGAGATGGCCACGCAGTGGGAGCAAGCCCACAAAGCAGATCCTCAGTGCAGACCCCACTGGACTCTACGGACAGAAAACTCCACGCTTAATATCTTACGGTAGAAGGCCCCGGTTCGGCACTCATTGCTACTACTATGTGAGACTCTGGTAATAGACAAAATTGAAAAAGACGTCTTTCAAAGACCTCACATCCAACCGGGGAGAACAATATGGCCACAGATTAATAAACACACAATCATTTTGTGGGAAGGCGAAGAGCACTGAACAACAGAGAGGACCAGAAAAAATTCTCCTACAGAAATGGCACTTGATATGGGCCTTAAAGGGAAGTAGGGATTCTGTGATAGAGAGGAGAGGAAGGGAGAGCATTAAAGAATGAAGGGCAGTCTGATCAAAAGCATGAAACTGGTCATGGGTGGGACACAGCGTGGAGGTCAGCTTGGGAAAATTTAGAGTTTGCATCAAGGAATAGTTTGAAATCAGTCTTAAAAGGTAACAATGGGGGCAGCTAGGTGGTGCAGTGGATAGAGCACTAGCCCTGAAGTCAGGAGGACTGAGTTCAAATCTGGATTCAGATGCTTAACACACCCCAGCTGTGAGACCCTGGACAAGTCACATAATCCCAAATGTTTTAGAAAAAAAAAAAAGATAATGATGGAAACAGATTGTAAAGGGCTTTAAATGCCAAAGAGAGGAATTACTATGTTATCCTAGAGGCTATTAAAGTTGCTCAATGAGCATTTATTATTTATTAATAATACCAGTAAATATTAAGTCTTTATTGCATAGTGTGATGTGTTAGAGATATAAAGAAAGGCAAAACCATGAGCCACGAGTTTGGAGGAGCACTCATTCTAACGGGCTCCCATAGAAACAATCATGTCTCAGAGGGAAGATGCCGGCAATGAAGGAATCTCCTGAAGTAGGGGGATTTGAGCTGATGCCAGAGATTGGCAAGATCAGAGTGATGCTTTAAGAACATCCAAAGAGCTGAAATCTAGAGCCATAAAGAAGTTTATTTTATAGATGAGGATACTGGCACCAAAAAAGTTAGGGTCATGCTGAATAAGGGTCATGGATCTTAACTCCAGGACAACGACCCCGGAATCAGAACTAATTTCACTACGATTTATTTTAACATTTCCACTCATGGCCAGCAACATCTTCCAGCGACAAGGGCTCATCCTTGTGATGAGCCAGCATTATTATGTGACTCGTGGGACGTGTGAGGCTCTAAAGAATAAAGAAGTGATACCCAGAAGACAATGGAAAAGGGCAGAGTGGAAGGGAGCAGGATGCAATTCCTCACAAGGAACGATGAAGGAGAAGCAGATCACAGACTTGGGACATGGGAGTCTGAGATGTCTCAGAACCGCCTCCTGAGGCAACGGGCTGTGGCTCCTTCCCGAGGACCAGCCTGGATGATTTAAGCCATACCCACCTGCATCCAAACCTTAGCCCAATTCATCTACTCAGATTCAAAAAGCTCTTCTTTTTCATGTCAGCAAAATAAATGATTTTATAAATAGATATTTATAAATAAATAGATATTTCCCAATCATCTTCATGCCTCCATATCTCTGAAATTTCACTAAAACATTTTGATTTGAGAGTGATCATCTTGCTGACTTTCAAAAACAATTCCAGTATTTCTGAAAGACTCAGTAAACCTTTGACAAAATCAACAAGGGAAAGCAAAATGGAAGGCAGTATGGAACAGCAAGAAGAGCCAAGGAGGTAGAATTAGGAGAGGTATGACTCTGAATCTCAATCAAGGTATGTCATCACTTTGGAAAGTAATAATAAGGTCTCTTCTGTTCCAAGCCTCTAAATCCGAGAGCCAGTTGTGTCCCTGCTTAGATCAAGGAGACCATCCAGAAGGACGAGGGTTGTTATTTTTACAATAGAGATCACAAATTAGTTTGGGGATGAGAGTGCGAGATTTTTGAGACAACCTCAGACGTTTTGGCTACGCGCTTTGTATAGCAAGCTCATCGTTGAGCTGGGCCTACAAATCTCGTTGGCGGGCGTTTACCCAATTTCAGTGGAAGACGTTGGCAAAAGACAGGCCTATAGAAAAGTATAGGAAACATGGCTCCAAATGCATGTAAAAAATCAAAGCCTACCCTTAAACAACTGCTAATTTTGCAAGAGGGAAAAATGTGTTGACAGCATCCCTTCTAGCTGAAATACTAGGGAAAAAAAAAAGAAAGGGAGAAAGAAAGAAAAACAACTAAAGTAGTAATCAGAAAGGAAGTGTGTCTGAGTTGGAGGGGAAAAAACTGTGTCTAGCAACTAATGCCTTCCGATGATTGATAAACCAAATGCACTCAGGGAAGCTCTTCCCTCTGAGGGAGTACAAGAGGCTGAACTGGTTGTGAGTCAAGATAATGTCTGGGCACATGAGGAAACTAACTACCTGGCCATCTTTCTGTGGGGCTACGAGAAGAAGAATAACAAAAATATCTAAAGCACTTTATGTTTGCAAAGGTTTTACAAATATTTTCTCATTGAATCTTCTGGGCAATTTTGAGAAGTCCGTATTACTATCATTCCTATTTTACAAATAAGGTAAAACTGATACTAGGGGAGATCGAGTTGTCTAGAGCAATACAGGCGGTGAGAATCTAAGGCAGGATTTTAGCTGACTTGAACCAGATCCATTATTCCATTAACTCTATGACCTAGAAGCCCTCAGTTAATTTCTTCAGGCTATAGCTTTGTTTGGGGGGCTCTTATTGAGACACCCTCCCAAAAGAAAGCAATGCTCACTAAACACCACACTGGTATCATGCCAGAAAAATCCCAGCCCCTTCTTAAATAGGGGGAATGTGTAGATGCAAACTTTCTATATTTTAGCAACTCTTACTTTAGCCAAGTTGTTCATGTTAGTCTTGGAAAGGATGGGGACAGCTAGGCAGATAGGCGTAGAATCTAGTGGATACCAAAGCTGTGGAATTATTTCATTCACAGAGCAATCATTAATGAGTCAATGGTAACAGGAAACGAGCAAGATGTAGTCGACAAGACATTAGAACTGGCGTTCAGATAGACTTGGGATTTCACATTTCTTATTAATCAATTATTCATACCGTCTTCTGAATTTGTAAATAAGTCATTTAACCTCCATTTTTCTCAGGCTTTCTATATATAAAGTAAAAAGACTGGAATCAAGAGTTCTCTAACATCCTTTTTAACTCAAAAATCTATGATTATTTGACCCTGTAGAGGTTGGTTGCTAGTCAAAGCGCCATAGAAATTTGTGCTTGGTCTTATGTTACATCATTATGAGGGTAATTTAAAGATTAAAGTGAAAAGAGGACTGGGGATAGAGAAAGGGGAAAGAGAGACAGAAACAAAGAACAAGAAAAGAGACAGACAAGAAAAGAGAGATAGAGACAGAGAGACAGATCTGTAAAAATTTTATATCATTTTTGCTACTAAGAAGAATAGAGTTGGGGTGGAAACAGAATGGCAAGAAAAGCCAGGAAGCTGAATTCTCCCCATTTCCCCTCAGAAACAATGTTAAATAAAGCCTCTAAAATAATTCTGGAGTGACAAAACCCACAAAAGGCAGAATGAAACAATTTTCCAACCCAAGATAACTTAAAAGGGCTTCAGGAAAGGTCTGTCTCACTTGGGTAAAAGGGGAACATAGCATAACAGTGTCCAGGAAAGCCAGTGAGAGGCTCTTAGCCCCAGCAAAGATCAGCATCCAAAGCCCCATGGTCCTTGCTCAGCATGCCAGCAGTCCAGCAGTCCAGCTACAAGGCCTCCAGTCCCCAACATAACAAACAAATAACCAGCCCTGGTACCCAGGGCACAACAGGCTTGATTAGACTGGGCCACTCCAATGCGGTGGGCAAGCCATCAGTCCCAGAAACCTTGGTTCAGAAATGTGTGAAGCAGGCTCCTGACCCCTGGGGAAGAAGCTTGGAACCATTACTTTTTGAAAATCAGCAAAAACGCAAAAAAGAGCCCTAATCATAGAAAGTTATTATAATGACAGGGAAGATTCAAACACAAATCTCAAAATGCCTATATGTGAAACCTCAAAGGGAAGATGAACTGGTCACAAGTCCAAAAGTCCTCTTGGAAGAGCTAAAAAAAGATTTTTAAAATCTGATAAGAGAAGTAAAAGAAAAATTGGGGGGAAATGGGAAGAAAAAACGAGAGTTATGTAAGAGAATTATGAGGAAAGAATCAATAGTTTGGAAAAGAAAGAAAAAAATTGACTGAAAAAAACGATTCCTTAAAAAGTAGAATTGATCAAATGGGGGGGAGGGGACACAATGAAGAAAATAAGCCCTTTAAAAGTAAAATTGAAGAAAAGAATTCCTTAAAAATTAGAATTGGACAAGTAGAAGCTAATGATTCTATGAGACACCAAGAATCAATCAAAATCAAAAGAATTTTGAATAGAATAAATAGAATAAAATGTAAAACACCTCACTGGTAAAACAATTGACCTAGAAAACAGATCCGAGAAGGATAATTTAAGAATTATTGGATCACCCAAAAGCCATAATTGAGAGGGAGGGAAGCAGAGTAGCAACTTACAAGAAATTATCAAAAAAAACTGCCCTGATATCCTAGAAGGCAAAATAGTCATTGAAAGAATCTACCAATCATCTCCTAAAAGAAATCCCAAAATGAAAATCCCAAGGAATTCTGTAGACAAATTCTAGAATTACCAGATCAAATAAAAAAGCAAGCAGCCAGAAAGAAACAATTCATATATCAAAGAACCACCATCAGAATTACACAGGACTTGGCAGCCTCTACATTAAAAGATTGGAGGGCTTGGAATGAGATTCTAAAAGGCAAAAGAGCTTGGATTACTACCAAGAATCAACTACCCAGAAAAACTGAACATATCTTTCCAGGATAAAAGATGGAAATTCAATGAAATCAGGTACTTTCAAACTTTCTCAATGAAAAGAACAGAAAATTTGACCTTCAAACCCAAGATTCAAGAGAAGCATAAAACGGTAAACAGGAAAGAAAGACATTCTTTCCTTGAAAGGTATTGAAAGGTATTTAATAAAATTAAACTGTTTACATCCCTACATGGGAAGATGATATTTGTAACTCTTAAGAACTGTATCTCTAATAGGGACAGTTAAAAGAAGTATACTTAGATGAGAGTATGGGCATAAATTGACTTTGATGTGAAGATAAAATTTATTAAGGGGTGAAAAAAAGGAATGTACTGGGAGAAGAGGAAAAGAGGAGGCAGAATGGGGTAAATTATATTACATGAAGAGGCATGAAAAATATAGTGGAGGGGAAGCAAAGAGATGGGCATTGTTTGAATCTTATGTTCATTGGATTTGGCTCATAGAAGGAAGAATATATATATATATATATATATATATGTATATATATATATATATACATACATACATACATACATACACACTAGTTGAGTAAACAAATCTATCTTACCATATAGGGAAGCAGGACAAGAAGGAAGAGGGGAAAGAAAAGCATCATAAAAGGAAGGGCAAATTGAGGGAGATGCTGATCAGAAGCAAATGAGTGATAGGGTGAAGGGAGACAGAGAGAGAAAATATAAATGGGGAAAATGGGGTGGAAGGAAATAGACATTAATCATAACTGTGAGTGTAAATGTCTGGGTATGAACTCTCTCATAAAGGAAGTGAATAGCAGAGTAGATTAAAAACCAGAATCCTACAATATGTTGTTTACAAGAAACAGATTTGAAGCAGAATAACACAGAGAAAATAAAGGAAAAAGGTTGGAACAGAATATATAATGCTGCATCTGAATTTCAAAAAACAAAACAAAACAGGGGCATCCATCCTGATCTCAGACAAAACAAAAGTAAAAATAGATCTAGTGAAGGAAACTGCATCTTGCTGCTAGGTACCACAAAGAATGAAGTAATATCAAAAATAAATTTAAACCAAGTGGCATAACATTGAAATTCTTAGAGGAGATGTTAGGTTAAGTTACAGAAAAAAATAGATAGCAAAACTATACTAGTTGGTGGCCTCAATCTCCCCCTCTCAGAGCTAAATAAATTTAACCTCAAAATAACAAGAAATAAGTTAAGAAAGTAAATAGAATTTTAGAAAAGTTAGATATGATAGACCACTAGAGAAAATTGAATGGGGATAGAAAGGAATATACTTTTTTCTCAGCATATGTCACCTAAACAAAAACTGATCACATGTAAGAGCGTTAAAAACCTCATGTTCAAATACAGAAAGGCAGAACTATTAAATGCATGCTTTTTAGTTCATGGTGCAATAAAAATTACATGTAACAAAGGGTCATTAAATTAAAATAAAATTTTAGTTAAATTTTAAAATCAATTGGAAACTAAATAATCTAATCCTAAACAATAATTGGTCAAATCATAGAAACAATAACTCCATCAAAAAGAATGCCAATGATGAGACACAAACATAACAAAATTTGTTGGATACCAAAATTTGTTTAGCAGTACTTAAGGGGAATTTTATCACTTCTAAAAGTTTACATAAATAAAATAGAGAAAAAGCAGATCAATGAATTGGGCATGCAATTTAAAAGCCAAAAAAGAACAAATTTAAAAACCCCATTTAAACACCAACTTTGAAATTCCGAAAATCAAAGAAAAGATTAATAAAACTGAAAGTAAAAAACTCTTGAACTAATAAATAAAATTAAGAACTAATTTTATGAGAAAAAATATATAAACCTGTAGTTAATATGATTTTTAAAAAAGAAAGAAAAACAAGTTACTAAAATCAAAAAAGGAAAAGGAAATTAAAATAAAAATTAGGAGCTATTTTAATAAACTGTGTACCAATAAATCTGATAATTTAAGTGAAATGGATGCATATTTACAAAAATATAAATTGCCTAAATTAACAGAGAGAAAAATGAAATACTTAACTAGCTCAATTTTAGAAAAAGAAATTGAATAACTCATGAATGAACTATCTAAGAAAAAATCTCCAGGGCCAAATGGATTTACAAGTTACGAGTTAAAGAAGAATTAATTCCAATATTACATAAATTATTTGAGAAAATACATGAAGTAGTCTCACCAAATGTTTTTCATGACAGTGTTAACACCTAAACCAGGAAAAGCCAGAATAGAGGAAGAAAATTATAGACCAATGTCCCTAATGAATATGGCTGCAAAAAATTAAATAAAATATTTATTTATGCAAAGACCTTACAGCAATTTATTAACAAGATACTACACTATGACCAGGTGGGATTTATACCAGGAATGCAGGGTTGGCTCATTATTGGAGAAACTATTTTCATAATTGGCCACATCAATAATAAAACCAACAGAAATCATATGATATCTCAAGAGAAGCAGAAAAAGTTTTGACAAAATACAACATCTATTGTTATTAAAAATAGTAGTGAGCATAGGAGTAAATGCAACTTTCCTTAAAATGATGAAGCAGCATGTTTTTAAAAACATCAGCAAGCATTATCTATAACCAGGTTAAGATAGAAGCCTTCCTAATAAGATCAGGAGTAAAAAAAAAAAAAAATGCCCATTGTCACCACTATTAAATGTTGGCTTTAGCAATGAGAGAAGAAAAAGAAATAGAAGGAATTAGAATAGGCATTGAGGAAACAAAACTATCACTCTTTGCAGATGATACAGTGGTAATACTTAGTGAATGCATACTATATGATGATCAAGTATAACTGACTTAGCTCTTTTCAACAGTACAGTGACCCAAGATAATTCCAAAAGAGTCATAATGAAAAATATTGGAAAATATGAAAAAATCCATATCCAGAGAAAAATTATGGAGGCTGAATGTAGATCAAAGCATACTATTTCCTTTTTTGTTTTATTTTCCATGATCTTTTCCCTTTTCTTCTGTTCTTCTATCACAATATGACTAAATAAGTGAAAATATGTCTGCATTGGATATAGCCTACATTAAATTACTTTATTTCTTGGGAAAGGATGATAAGAGGGAAGAAGAGAGAAAAATTAATACACAAAATTTTATTAAAAATGAATGATGGAACTGAAAAAATAAAAAGAATAGTAGAACCACCACATTTGGACTCTAACATCACATTCCAGATATGTTTGGGTTTTTTAAAGTTAGAAATGGCATTATAGAAAACAAAGATGATCACCTGTGGTCACAAGGTCACCTCAAGGAAGATATTAGCAAGGGGAAAGCAATCTTTCTCAAGTGGTAGTGGCTACTTCAATGGATTCCATCTTTACCATCTCGAAATTGACTACATTGACTAAAGGATCCAGAGGATACAAGATCCTTCATCAGTCACTCGTAGACTTCTGAGTCTATGCTAGTTTTCAGAGAAATTCATTCTTGGTCAAGATTTACCAATTTCTCTTCTAAGCTATTCTCCTGCTGATGTTTTCCTTAAAAGCTTTTATTTCATTTTTTAAAATGTCTTGCTTCATTTCTTCTGAGAACTGTATTCATAAAGTCCTTGTGGAAAATCCATTTTTTTCTTTGAGTAACTGCTGACAATTGTTATAAAATTAAATTGGCAATCTTTTTTTTTTTAAATATTGGTCGGTTTTCCCTAATTTATTCATCCCTTCAGCTTTCATTTAAGAATGGGGTTTTGTGCTCTCTGCTGCATTTTTGGATGAGGTAGCCAGACCTGCTTGGTTTCCCTTGGGGTCTTCTGGGTTCCTGGATTAACCTCCACCTCCCAAGGTTTGGCTCCCTCAGGGTATTTCAAGTTCTGAGTGCTGGATACCCAGCACTCTCTCTGAAGTCTCAGGATGGAGGGTAATAGGAACTTAACGAATCCGGGCTGAAAATTATGGCACTGTGCTCGTCAAGTATCTTCTTGGTACCTCTCAGCCTGTTTGAGACCTGGGCATTTCAGTCCACCCTGGGGCTTTCTCCACAGAGCCCTTTTGCTGCCTCTGAACTCAGAGATCAATAGACTACACATTTCTGCTTCTGGTCTCTCCATGAGGCTACCCCATGCAAGAGTTTCCTTTGCTGGTGACCTCCTTTCTTATGGCTTCTGGCTAACTTTTTGTGTGATTCTGGGATGGAAAAAGTCACTCAGTATAGTTTCTCACTGAACGTTTTATTATTTATAATTTATATGTTCTATTTATTATTGTTCAATCTAGTATGGAGGCCCTAACGTGGAGAAGTGGGTGTATGGGAGTGAGATGGTCTGCCATCTTGGCAAGACACTGAGCTGCTCAATTCTTATTTTATGGATGAACTTATTCTAGGAATAGGAAGAGGAGGGCAAGATTACCAAGAAGGCACTGTCTGAAATAGTAAGGGGAAAAAACAAGCCATCCTTAACATGATTCACCTGAATGCACCTGAACAGGATAAGCTAGATCCCTGAGGTCTGAAGAACTGAGAG
Organism: Antechinus flavipes; assembly: GCF_016432865.1. Taxonomy (NCBI): domain Eukaryota; kingdom Metazoa; phylum Chordata; class Mammalia; order Dasyuromorphia; family Dasyuridae; genus Antechinus; species Antechinus flavipes. The sequence goes on from NC_067398.1 coordinate 12,427,940, forward strand.
ATGTGAATTCTGAATCGCCGTGTCAAGAAGAAGTACAATGCATGGACCCCTACGGTGTACTTATGGGAGGACATCCGGGATGAGGAGGAACAGATGGAACGTTGCCCTGTATCTCTGGAACAATAAGATCAGAGATCCATCTGAGGACTGACATAGGACAGGAACCATACAGGATGAGAAGGCATGAGAGAGTTTTATTGTTGTTCAGTCTTTTCAGTAACATCCAACTCTTCATGATCCCATTTGGGGTTTTCTTGGCAGAGACATTGGAATGCTCTGTATTCCTCCTCCAGCTCATTTTATAGATGGGGAAACTGAGGCAAGCAGGGCAAAGTGACTTGCCCAGGGTTATCCAGCTAGTATCTGAGACCAAATTTGAACTCAGATCTTCCTCACTTCAACATGGTGCTCTATTGTACTATGGTACCACCTAGCTTCCCCCCGCATCGGAAGATATTATTTGAATATTTTTTCAGAATAATAATAATAGCTAGAAATTACTAGGGCAACATCACCCAGCTGGCAAGACTCTGAAGTGAGATTCAAACTCTGTTTGTCCAGACTGCAGGTCCAGTGCTCCATCCACTGCACCCCCATTAGCCTTCCTGAACTATGCCACTATACAATCTCTACACAAAGCACTGAGGATACAAAAATCTGATCCCTGACCTCAGGGAACTTATACTCTTGTGGGAAGATGCCAAATCTAGACAGTAAAGTGAATATAAAGTAATTTCAGGATTTAAAAAAACTGCCAATTAGGGTGAAGTGACCAAAAAAGGAGGCTTTTGGAGGAAGCTAGGGATTGGAAAAGAAAGAAGGAGCAAACACATCCCAGACATGCCAGAAAAGCCTGAACAAAGGCACAGAGGGGAGAGATGGTCTATGGAATTCTGGAGAAAGACAATGGAACATGTCTACATCCCATATCTGGAAAACTCCCTCTTCTCCATTTCAAGCTTCCATCAAGTTCCAAATAAAATCCCATCTTTTACAGATTCTCTCTCCTTCACCCTTATCGTCCTTTCCCAAGAAATAAAGCAATCTGATGTAGGCTATATCCATGCAGACTTATTTTCACTTGCTTAATCATATTGTGAAAGAAGAAACAGAACAAAAGGGAAAAGACCATGGAAAAGAAAACAAAAAAGGAAATAGTTCCCTTCATCCGTTAGATATTTCTTATTCTTCATATAGTTCTCTTTGTACATATTTGTTTGTATATTATCTCCTCAGTTAGTTGTAAGTTTCTTGAGGGAAGGTATCTTTCATTTGTTGTTGTTTTCTGAGTGCTTAGTATGGTGTTTGGAAAATAGAAGTTTATGAACTGCTTGTAAAGCACTGAGTACCCCAAGAGTAATAGTGCAAATAATGGAACTCATAATACTAACTCGCATGTATCTGGAGCTTTACATATAAAAACCTCATTTTATTCTTCTAATATCTTGCACAGATTGTCCCTACTTTACAGATGAGGAAACTGAAACTGAGAGAGATTATATAAAGTATAAGGAGACTTGGCGTCTAAAGCAAAATTTGAACTTGCGTCTTCTGAAATTGAGAGAGATTATATAAAGTACAAGGTGATTTAGTGTCTAAAGCAATATTTGAACTTGGGTCTTCCTGACTCAAAGTCTAGTGCTTCTTTTGCCTGAAAAGGGAGATAGGAGCCATATTTGGGGAAGCTTCTGATGTCAAGCTTAGGAGTTTGTATTTTATCTTAAAAACAACAGACAGACAAATTATATTAATAAAACAACAGACAGACACATTATATTAACAAAAAAATTAAAGATTTTTTGACTATGGAATGGCACCTACAGAACTGTTTCTTAGGAATATTCACTTGGAAGCTCTGTGGTAAAGGGATTATAGAGGAAAGAGGTGGAGCAAAGAGACCAATGAGAATATGTAATGATCCAAGGACAAGACAATGAAGACGGATTGGGCAGTAGCTGAAACAAAGAATATTTATTACAAAGGCTTTGTTTTTCTACTTTTGATGGGGCAAGAAGAGATGAGAGACAAAAATAAATGTTTGTTGACTGAAAAAATACAATTCCATTTTTAAGTGACCCTTAAGAGATGCTGACAAAGTAAAATTAGATCAGCTCCAGAAGCTGATAGGAACTGGGAAATGAAGGAAAGGTAAAAGCTGTAATGTCTAGAGGATCTCAGTATCAGCCGGAGTCCTTGTTCTTAGGGGAGGAGTAAAGAGGCAGGAACCCTATCTTAGACCATGCATATGGGTCCCATCTCTTCACTCCTCTCCTAAGATCAAGGACTCAGGCTAGTCCCGAGATCCTCTGGAGATCTAGTCCTGACATTACAAAAAAACAAGGAAAAATCTTAAGTTATGAACCTGAGGGCCTGGTAGAATACTGGAAGGATGGGCGATACACTCAAGAAGAGCCAGGCAAGTTTGGAAGCGATGGCTTGAGAGGGGAAAAATGATGTTGGACTTCTGTGAATGTTTGTTGTTGAATAGAATTTCCTTCTAAAGCATCATTTTCAAAAAGGGAAGCAATAGTCTACTTGAATTACACAGCCCAACACACATTCAGTTTATTTCCCATCCTTCCAATGCCAAGTTTGTTCATGCTCAGAAGATTTTCCGTAAGCTTTTCTGAGTTTTCACTTCCTAATCATCCTGTCCCAAATGGCATTACTCTCCATGAATTAGCCTTGAAAGTGAAAGTGTCTTCTTAAACTCTTTAAACAAGGTCATTGTGGGAGAGTTCAAAGCCTTGGGTATGGCTCTAGGACCATACATGGTAAGGGAGGGATTTCTCTTAATTAGAATCTCTTGAGAGTTTTATCGTACCCAGGCTCTTCTTAAAGTAACCAGGTGGTATGTTATTAATAATTGCCAATTATCTCAAGGCAGGTTTGATTGCATGGAAGAAGGAAATAAATAATTTCCTACACTCATTCCCTCGGATAGTTGCTACTAACACAGAAGCTACTAAAATTTGTGACCACAACCAAAAAAAAAATCCATTTTTTTAAAAAAATGAATTTTTAAATGAGTCTGTATCTGTTTTTTCTTTTCCTGGAAAGAATTCAGAATGTAAAATCTCTTTCCCAGACAAAGATTATCCCGCACATGGGTGAAATTCTGCTCCTTCTTCTAATCTCTGCAAAAGATTGTGAAAATAAAGATTCATTTCATAGGACAGGACAATGCCAGCTCTGAAAAGCAGACGCAAAATGACGTCTAGCCCAGATTAACTGAGCAGGGGTCTGTATTATGGAACGGTCCATTATCCGTTCCATTTGCCAGGACCTTCATAACTCCCCCAGCATACAGAACACAGGGGAGCTGTTTTCTTTCACTGGTGACGATAACGGCCTTTAGAGTCGGAATAATAAAGATAATATTATAATAAGTAGTCTCGTCTTTTCCCCACGGAGCGCCGTGTTCTCGCCATTCACGGTATCGCCATTGCTCGTGATTTTGCTGGTAGGCACGCTGCCATTTCATTTTTACTCTCTCATATGGAAGAGTCTGTTAACCGAGGCACAAGGAACTAGACCCAGAGCGAGTGCACGGCAACCCAGCTTTCCTGATTCCTGACCCAGTAACCAGAAAGGCTGTTAAAATTTTAGTATCCCACATAGTTCAATATTATAGGATGGAAAGCAAATCCTTAGAGAAAGAGCTAAGGTTGAAACCCTACACCCTGTGGTGGGGAGGGGGTGCTGAGGAGGGGCTGCATGCTGGGGCAAACCTTCTAAATAAAGGTTCCAAGACTTTGCAAACTCTCCAATCGGCTCCATGGAAAGGAGTGCAGACCTCTGAGTAAATGAGTTCTCCAGCCCTCTCCTATCTTCTGGAAGATGGATCAGATGAAAAAGAATGGAGTTTGAGCTGTTTCCTCTTACAGATAAACTCTGAATTCAGGAAACAGGGCCCTTTAAAAATCAATTGTTATCACATCTTTCTCCCTTGGATGTTCTTGGACTCATATATATCTATATAAACATAAATACACTCACATATTTCAATTTTAATACACTAACCTCTCTCCCCCAGCCTCTCAGACTGACTGCAATAAAGGGACGCCTCCAAGGGCCCTTAATGTATTACAACAGCAGAGCAATATTCTCAACAACCCATCCTTCTCCTTACAAAACTTGACCCTGAAGCTACGACCAAGTACAGAAGAAATTCTCATCTAGCCATGCTCCCTTATTAGAATTTCCGCATCCTCAGCTTTTAGCTAGCCAAAAAATGGCCTTGATTTCTTCATCAGCACCAAAATCCAACTGGCCGGCCCTCGATAAGAAGCAAGTCTATGGGTGGCTTTCATTTTAGGCACTGTGGACCTGTGTGCTGAGACTTACTCCTCAGATTCGTGATCTAGGGGAACCTTGTATGGTTCAGGATCACGTATGAAGAAATTGCTTCACCATCCTGGATCTCAGGGTAGGAACAGCTGGCCTCCCATTCTAGTTCTGTGATATCACCGATAATCCTACTGAAGGAAGGTCTGGCTACTCCAGCGCTTAGGGGAGGTGAAGATCTACCCCTCAAATCAAGGTGACTTTCCAAGGACTCTCTGGTCAGAATGTTCAATCAACCATGCTCATTGTTTTTGTTTTTCTTCCCAGGTTATTTTTACCTTCTGAATCCAACTCTTCCTGTACAACAAGAGAACTGCTCGGTTCTGCACACATATATTGTATCTAGAATATACTGTGACCTATTCAACATGTAAAGGACTGCTTGCCATCTGGGAGAGGAGGTGGAGGGAGGGAGGGAGGGGAAAAATCGGAACAGAAGTGAATGCAAGGGATAATGTTATAAAAAATTACCCTGGCATGGATTCTTTCAATAAAAAGTTTTTAAAAAAAAACCATGCTGCATTAGGTCCCAAGTCATTCATTCATTCATAAATAAGTAAATGAATGAATGGATAAATAAATAAATGAATGAATTAAATAAATAAATAGATAGGTGAATGAATAAATAAACAAACAAATGAATAGATAGATAGATAGATAAAAAAGTGAGACAAATCCTGCTTTCAAGAATTAGCATTTACCATTTGTCACTGTGATCAGGAGAAGTTCCTTCTATCATGAGTAAGTCTAAAACATAGATAGTTCCTGAATCTCAGAAAAATCAGATGATGTCACAGCTATACAACAAGTAAGGGTCAGAGACAGAATTTCCAAGTGCATGGAAAAATCTTGTTTGAGCAAGCCCACCTCATTGGTTCATTTGAGGGACCCTGCACTCAGGAGACTTAAAGATGGGAGCTCTAGCTCCAAATGTGACACAGGTCATCGTGGGGTTCTATGGCAAGTCCTCAATTTCCTCTTCTGTAAACCAAGTGGTAGAATGAAAACATCTCCAAGGGCACACTCACATATTCTCACATGCCGGGGAAACTGCCTTTCTCCCCTCCCTACTTACCCCCCACTCCAAAGGCCCTGTTATAGGACAGGACAATACCAGCTCTGAAAAGCAGATGCAAAATAACATCTAGCCCAGATTAACTGAGCAGATAGCCCCTGCTATCTAGCCCTGTCTCCCCAGCATTTTAATTATTGTATTGATTTTTGATTACTTCCACCCCTACTCCCCCATCTATAAAATTAGATTAATATACATAGGATGAATAGAATAGTAGAACAGCCCTCTCCAGGATCAGGGGATCCAAGGAAGAACCCTTCTGAAGGCATTCCCAAAACCACCACCAAATTTCCCCCCATAAGACCAGGCTAATTAACTCCATCTTCAATTGCATAGACTCTCAAATCATTGTTCTTATGTCTCACAGCCCTAGATAAAGCCGCATACTACACCAGCCCAACCACCCTTCCCATTCCGAGCCCCCCTCCTCCTACCTCCATAATCTACTTAAAATATCCCATTGTATATATCATGTTGGGGTTGGGAATTTTATCCCCACACACCACTCAATTAAAAAATCCTTGAGGGGAGGCACCATATCTTATTTAAATATGACCTCTCCCAATGCCTTGTGTTCCACACAGAGCCGATGCTTAAAAATATTTGTTGCTGCTGTTCCAGCCAAACGAGATTTCCCATGCTCATTTCTGACTCCATGGAGTCTAAAGGCGTCCTTTTGGCTGAAACGAGCTTCCCTCTCACGTCCACCTCTCAAAAGCCTTATCTTCTTCCCAAGCTGGCTTAGGTTCTACTGTTCCCTCCACAGACTTTTCCCTGATCTCCTTCTTGATTTTTCCATATTATTGTAAAAACCATATCCAGGTTCTAGTGTTCCTTCCACAGACTTTTCCCGGATCCCCTTCTTGATTTTTCTGTCTTGTTGCAAAAACTGTATCCACCATAGAATGTAAGCAACTTGAAGCAGGGACCATTCTGTCCTTTGTCAGTTTGACATCTTCCTTGGGATCCCAAGCCCAGTATGTAAGCCCACAGCCATTATGGATTCCGGTCATCTTGGAGCCGGAAGGGATCTCAGTTCCATCTAGTCTGTCCCTTATCTAAACCAGAATTCCCTTAACACACTCCACAAAGAGTCACCCAACATTTGCTTGAAAACCTCTGGAGGGGCCAAATTCATCCTTTTGCAGCAACCATTCCACCCTGGGGTGGCTGTCACTGTTAACGAGTTTGGTTTGCTGCAGTTTGATTTTCCTTGTGGAGAGACTGTTAGCTTCTTTCCTCTGGGCCCAAATGGAAGCAGCCTAATCCCTCTTTAACAGCCTTCCCAAAAATTCAACACATCTCACATCACCTCCGAGTGATGGAGGTGCCTCCCCATCACCTCCCCAGTGCCATCAACTCATCTTCCTAGGGCAGAGAGCACACGGCTTTCCCGTCCTGGTCATCTCTCCCTGGACGTGCCAGCCGATGGAAAGCTTTTCAGCACCAAAGCTCCTGGAACTGAGCTTATAACTGCACAAAGGGGCCAGCAGGAACAAGTCCCCATGGCTGCCACTGCCTTCTCTGTGGAAGCTCAGCCCTTCTGATCTGGCCCAAGAACTCGTCCTCCAGCCTGGGATTGTGCTGTTGAGACACATTGGGCCTGTGGTCCTGTCAGCCCCCAATTCTCTGTCAAAGCTCCTGCTATCTAGCCCCGTCTCCCCGACATTTTAATTGTTGTATTGACTTTTGATTACTTCCACCTCTATTTTCCATCTATAAAATTAGATTAATACACAAAGGACAAATAGAATAATAGAACGGCCCTTCTGATCTGGTCCAAGAACTCGTCCTCCAGCCTGGGATTGTGCTGTTGAGACACACTGGGCCTGTGGTCCTCTCGGCCCCCAATTCTCTGTCAAAGCTCCTGCTATCTAGCCCCAGCTCCCCGGCATTTTAATAATTGTATTGAATTTTGATTACTTCTATCTCTACTCCCCCATCTATAAAATTAGATCAATACACACAGGACGAATATGTCTTTGGGTACTCTAAGAACTGATGAATAGGCTTTGAAGCGCGATGATGTGCCTTTTACTCAGGGAAGCAGCTTCTTCTCTGGTCATTACTGTTAAACTGCAGCGCCCAAAGTCACTACAGAGCACAGAGAGATTTCCCGAAGGCAACTAAGGCGGGGTGGTTGGGACTCTGTCCCAAGGCAGCACATTTGCGAGGCCTTAGACAACCCTTGCAGTTAGTTCCCAGCAGTGCAGGCTGAGCTGAACTTGACTAGCAGTTAGGGGATTGGTGCCCATCTGAGCACCCCGCTCCACATCTGAAGGGAGATCATCCTCACTGCCGCTGCCTTCAGGACGAGATCATGATGCAAATCCCAGGAGCAGAACAAACATCTGAAAACACCCTTGCTGGGGACCCACGAGGTCGGGCCTGTTTCCATAACACGACTAAGATGTTTTCATTTCTAACATGGTGAATAAATACTGGCAGATATCACCCCCACCAACAAAAGCTCTTTGGGATTTTCAATAATCTTTAAGAGTTTAAAAGGGTTCTGAGACCCAAAGGTTTAAGAAGCACTGGACTAAGGCAAAGCGGAGTACGGCCTGTATCTACAGAGGGCCAAACCACAACAAAAGTCTCAGAGATCGGTTCATTCAGGTTCAAATATGCCCCCAAAGTTGCCGAGTGGCTCAGAGCCCTGGGCCTGGAGTCAGGATCTGAACTCAAAACCAGCCAGAGATGTTCACTAGCTGAGTGACCCTGAGCAAGACCCTTAATCGGTCTGCCTTGATTTCCTCATCCGTAACATGGAGAACAGCGGCACCTACCTCCCAAGGTTGTAGTGAGGATTAAATGAGTTAATAATAACTAAACTAACTGTGGGTGGGGAGATGCAACAGATACAGATATGAAGAGATTCTAGGAAAATCCTCATGGGGGATGGGCTTCCTAGCCTGGGGTCAGAAAAGGAGGATTCTAGAAGGTGGACAGAAGGGCCCGTCCCAGGGGCCCACACAAGCCAAGGACATACGGACACAGCAGTAAAGAACGTTCCTAGTCATGACTAAAATCGGGGCCTTTATTAGTTACATGGGCAGGAAGTCAAGACAATAATCTGCAAGGCCTTCTCGGGGTGGATTCCTATGGAAAGTTCTTTTTACCCCCCTCCCGGGACTCCCATTTTCCACACACAACCCCACCCTGGCTCCACCAGCCGGGCGCTCGCTCCTCCAAGCCACAGGGAGAGTCCCGGGAAGTCTCCTTCCCTTCCTTCCTCCCTTCTTCCCTCCCTCCCTCCTCGCCATGTGTGAGCAGATGCTCTGTGAGACCAGGGCAACCCAGATTCCTGGGCTGTGTCCCTTCCAAGAGACAGTTAAAAGCTAAAAGGCCCCCACTCTAAATATGTAATTCATAATACAGCATATTTTCCTTAATTCATTTTCTCAAAGTTTACAATATCTGTACTAATTCTCTGTAACTGGATCTGTTCTGGAGCCATTCTCCGAGAATCTGTGTAAAATAAAAATGCGAAACATCTTAAACCTAACTGGAAACATCTTTCTGGGGCCTGGGAGGCAAATGTTTCTTAGATGGTTTGCATTTTTATGCTAAACAGCCCAGCTGCAATTGATAAAAACCAATCAAGCTAATTTAAGTCAATCAAGCCCAGGAGGTTCTCATCACTTGAATGAAAATGCTCTCACACTCCTTCAGAAATGAAGCCTCAGCGGGGCCAGGAGGTCGCCCCCATCTCTCTTCTTCTGGACCTCCGTCCCCAGCAGCAGAGGACCGAGAGATCCAGCGGGGCCGCCAGCGTCGGGAGCTCAGGGCCGGATGGGACTCCGGAGGCAGCCGGGGTGCTCTCCATCAGGGCCCTCGGGAGAGGAGCTCCCATCGTCGTCCCCAGAGAAAAGCCCGCGCCCCAATTCGTGTCCGTCGGGGAGGGCGGCCATCCCGCTTGGGCCCGGAACCAGCGGGAAGAATTTCCATTCTACAGGCCGGGGAGCAAGAGCTCGTTCTAATGTCTGAGATCACACATGATCACATGGCAAGGGGAAGGGGTAGAGGGGGAAGTGATGATGGCAGAGATGGTGGGTTCCGTGCAAGTGGCTCTTTGTGGGATCTGGGAAAAGCACTTAAATGTGTGTGTGTAAAACGGAGGGAGAGAAAAGGGGGGTGAACATGTATGTGTGTGTGTATGTGTATATATAGGGAAAGCGAGCTGGAGGGGAGAAGAGTGAGAGAGAAAGAAACAGAAAAAGAGGGAGGAGGGAGGGGACCCACACTGAGACCAAGACCAAGAGACATATAGAGAGAGAGGTTAAGAGGAAGAAGGTGGGAGAGAGAGAGAAGAAAGAAAGAAAGAAAGAAGCAGAGAGATGAGAAAGAGACAGAACTTCCACTAGATGTCTATATCTGACCCGTAGGATGACACGGTAATGTGGAACTTGGAAGTCACAAGTTCAAGTCCTGTCCCTGCTGCAAAATGGCTATTGGCCCCAAAACTCCAGTGAAAAGCCCTAAGCAGATTAAAGTATAATTTTGAAATCTTGGACAAAATTTTTAAAAAATACAGCATCATGGTATTATCTGTGGTTTTCTAAGTCTCCTGTACCCAAAAGATCTCTTTCTTTCTGAGTTCACCAACGTTGCTTTGGGCAACTCTGGAAGACTCTACGTTGAAAAGAAGGTGTTGGCCTGCACTGGTGGAGGGAATTCTCTCACCCGGGAGTTCTCTGACCCAGTGTACTTCACCCAATAGAACATAAGCTCTTCGAGGACAGGGACGATTTCTGTGTTTTGCCTTTCTTTGCCAAGTAAATACTTAATAAACGCTTACTGATTGATTCTTTTGTTTTATTGTTGGTTGCTCCCCTATGATTCTATTGATCTGAGGAATCTCTGGGGAGGAGAGTGCTACGGATCAGCTGAACAACTGTTCGATAACTCAGAGCCTCGGAGAGGTGTCTGGAGCACTAAGGTCAAGTGACGTCCCAGAGCTCCCGGCCAACCTTCCACGCTCGGAGGCCAGCTCCGAGTGTACAACACCGCCTCTGTGTGAACAGCGGACAAATGCTTTTTCACCCTTATCAAGACAACAAGATGCTAACCTAAATTTCCCAATTTACACGGAAACGGCAAAGCTGTAGTCCTCGGGCTTTTGGAAACGGCCCCGAGTTAGAAAAAGGAGACAATGGTGAGCATCCCAGAGATGAGTTTCAATAAACTCCATGGAAAATCACAGATAACTCACATTTCCAAATCTGTGGCTTTAAATCTAAAAACTTAGGAAGAATGGGAGTGGGGGCTTATTGAGGAAAAGGAGAGAGCTTCCAGGCAAAGGTAGGAAAGAAGAAAAAAACGGAAATGTCAAAGGCCACTGAAGAATTCCCAGAGAACAAAGCCATGCTTGAGTCACAAGTCCCATTATTGGGGACGATTTCTCTGGTCAGAAAATGGTGAAGAGATGATTAATTTCTAGAGAGACAATTCAGTGAATTACCAGCTCTGAGATATTTGATGAGACGTTACTTCAGTGTGTTATTTGCTTGTGAAAAGGATTCACCTATGACACATTCAAAAGAGAACCTCACTCCTCCTTCAAGTGTCCCCATTTCTGCGAGGACACAGCCTCCTTCCAGCTAACTCACCTGTCCATTACCCCATCACCATATCTCAGCAATTTCCAGTGCTACCCTACTCCCTCTCTATCCTCCTCCTCAACTCTCACACTGCTTCATTCTTCTCTTCTGGACTACAGCGATAGCTTCCTAGTCTTTTCCCCTATGACCTTTATGGACAAGTCACTTCCCTTCCTTGAGGCTGTTTCCCCATTTGGAGAATGGAAAAAAAAAAAAACTGGTCCCTTCTACTCTCAGTCTCTGATCTGGGTAACCATAGCCAAGCATGTGGCCCCTCTGGATCCCAGTTTCTTCATCTGTTAAATGAGGTCATTGGACTAAATGACATCTGGGATCCCTTCCCACTAGAAGTCTAGGATCTTTTGATCCATCATCCAAATAGCCGCCAAATTAGCATTTCTAAAGTAGAGAGGAAACAAGTTGAACCTAGAGAAAGAAATACAAAACACATTCAAAATAAGCTCCATGTGACCCTGACTCTCTTTTCCAGTCAAGTCTATTGCACAGAACAAATGGTTGCTTCTTCTTTCAGAGTCACAGCCATTATCTGAGTTGGGGGGGAGGCAGTGAGGTGATCAGCACATAAGCATCCCTCATATCCATCTCCCAGGGATCAGTTAATTATTACTACAATCCACCAATAACCCAAAACGGAACTAATACAGACATTATTAACGGAGACTAAGTCCATTTGGGGGTGATGCTCCTTACAAACTGGCCCAACCCAGACGTCCATCAATTCAGATTAATTAATGCGACAAATCCCCAATCCATCTGATTCACAGCAATAACATATTATCATGAAGTAGCCCGAGGATTTAGCAAAAATGGCTCCGCTTTTCCATTCAAATGAGTGACAACTTTCAAATTCATGCCCTCAGAAGGTTGGAGGGTTGTTCCACTGACTTTGCCATTGAATGAAACATGTCAGAACAGTGCTCAGGGGCCATTATTAGGTCATAAAAGAAAGTCAGCTTCATGACTTTACACTGGTAGAGAAAGGAAAGGAAATAAGCATTTATACATTGCCTACTATGAGCTAAGCAGTGGGGGATGCTTTTTACAGGCACCTCACAACTACACTGTAGGTAGGGGAGTATTATTAGCTCCATTTTGCAGTTAAGGCAACTGAGGCACAGAGGGCTTAAGTGGCTTGCCCAGGGTCACAGAGCTAGTGTCTGAAGCCGAGTTTGAACTCATCTTCCTGATTCCAACCCCACCAATGGTCTCTTAATGCCATTTTATGGCCAGAATTAGTCAATTAGGCCAGAAATCAATCAATCATCAATGAGCAAGCATTTAGAACTAAGACTCTACCATGTGTCAGGTGCTGCAGACATAAAACCAAGCATGAAACAGTCCCCAAGCTTGACAAGGTTATAATCTGAGGAAGGGAGAGCACCTGGGGTATACAGATAGAAGAAGACACCAGATTATTTCCAGGGACCCTGGCAGCTGGGGTGGAGGGCTGCGGCAGGAAAGGCTTCATGTACAAGGTAGCACTGGCTGAGACTTGAAGGAAAGCGGGGATTCTAAGAGGTGGAGGTGAGGAAGGAGGACATCCTTGGCCTGGAGCGCAGCCGGGGCAAAAGCATGGTGGGGAGAGATGAGCCAGAAGGCCCATCTAGCTTGACCATAGGGCATGTTGTCCTCCCCTTTAGAACATGAGCTTCTCAGGGGCAACAACCAAACTTTTGCCTTTCTGTTCATCCCGGTAAGGAATGCCTGGCACACAGTAGGTGCTTAATAAAAGCTTGTTGACTTTGTAGTTGAAGAGAAGAATATGTAATAAGTCTGGAAAGGTGGGATGTTGTTGTATCATCATGGGCTTCAAGACTTGAAGAGGTGATATTTAACCCTTGAAGTAAGAGGCTACCTCTAAAGGGTCCTGAGGAGGGGAGAGACATGGAAAGCCCTGAGCTTTAGGGCACCAAACTAACCTGGAAAGATAGGGAATGAGAGGGCCTGAATTCAGGCCTCCCTCTGAAATAACAGCCCCATCCATGCTGTGCCTCCCATCCCTCGCACCCTGCGGACTTCTAGACCCACAAAACAAGGAAGCCAACATAATCCACAAGACCCTGGCCAGGAAGGGACCGTGTTCTGGCAGCCCCAATTCCTAGCACATAGTAGGCTGGTTAGCTGACCAATGAATGAATGAAATGAAAACTGCGGGCTAATTGACTAATGGGTTATAATGAAGCTGGGATCTCTCAGAAGCCCAGTTTCCTTAAAGTTCAGCTCAGAAACCATCTCATGCAGGGTGGCCCAAAAAGCTCTAATGGCTTAAACTGCACTAAGACCAAAAAGGTACTTTTGGGGGTACCTTTATCTTCAGCCCACTCCCCTCCAAATGCTGGTGATCACCTCTAAAACTATCTGGAATTGCTTATGGATATGTTGTGGATGTAGCTAGGAATATATTATAATTCTGTATCATATATATGTAACATGTATGATATAGAATTATAATATATTCCTATCTACATGTATATATGTGTGTTATATATGTGTAAATATAACATATATATAATCCTATGGTTTCTCCTGATAGAATACACTTCATGAAGACAGGAACTGTTTCCTTTTCTGGCTTTCCATAACAAACACTTAGCACAGTGCAGGCACACAACAGGTGCTTGTTGGCTGACTGGTTGGTTACCAATGTGGCTACTTCCTCTCTCCACATATTATCATATTCAACTCTTGCTCACTTAAATCCTCCAGAGTTGATTCAAACAAAGCCCCGAAGGCCCTTGCCTAGGCAGCCTATACATTCAGCATAGAACTTTTACAATCAAGCGTTTCCCTGGTACGACATTTGATTTCCCGGATTGGAAGGAAGTCCTCCTCCGTCACACACTGCAGACTATTTACACCCACTAGGGGCCTCTCCATCACCCCTTTATATACCTTGTAGTGTCAGCTCTTCAGAGATTGTGGTATCCTAGGATTCACAGTCATAGAAATACATCATGAAAATAAAGTTATTTTCAAAAAAAATCAATAATTTAAAATAATCAATTAAATAATATTTTTGGAAAATGGTAATTTTAATAAAATAATGTTTAAAACAAAGTCAAATATATAATGGAATTTAACAAATAATAAAATAATAAAAAACAAGATTATTTTTTAAATGGAGTTTTATTTCAGAGAGTACCTAGGATTAGCGAAAGAGGAGCACACAGTCTCCAACGCCATCCATTCTGGGTTCAATCCTAGCCCATCTGTCATGACCATTTAAGACATGGATCTTGGTAGAGCAGAGAAACAAGCTGTGTGGTAAATTATAAGTCTTTGGACAGAGATATTTTTCAATAATTACAGTAACAGAATATGCCATGTGAAAGTTCCTGTCATTGTCACTATGCGATTGACTATGGTAGAAGCCGGATGGAAGAGGAGCTCTCTGAATCCTGCAGGTATTTTAGTTTGTGGGGGAAATGGTAGGAAGTGTGGGGTTTTATCCCTACTCCAATTACTGCAGAGTTTTGTTTCAGTCATTTTTCAGTCACATATGACTCTTCCTTATTCCATTTGGGGTTTTCTTGGCAAAGATACTAGAATGATCTGCCATCTCCCTCACCAAGCTCATTTTACAGATGAGGAAACTGAGGCAACCAGGGTTAAGTGACTTGCCCAGGGTCACACAGTAAGCATCTGGGGCTGGATTTGAACTCAGGAAGAAGAGTCTTCCTGATTTCTAGCACGCTATCCATCGTGCCACCTCACTGCCTTACTTCAGTGGAGACCCATGGACATTCAAAAGGGGAGTCAGGGAACAAGCATTTATTAAACATCTACTATGTACAAGACTGGAGAAGAAAATAGCAAGCTACCAATGTCTTTGCCAAAAAAAAAAACAAAAAACAAAAACAAAAACAAAAACAAAACAAACAAACAAACAAAAAAAACAAATGGGATCAGGAAGAGTCTACAACAATTGTGCAAAGCACCATACTAAGCAGCTGACAAATATTATTTCATTTAGTTCCAGAGTTCCACTGAGCAGCTGCTTTCTGAACTCTACAATTCACCCCAACTGGCCTCTTCTGGGTTCTGTACAAATAACATTCCATTTCCCACCTCCATGCTTGTGTATAGGCTGTGCCCCATGCCTAGAAATCTCTCTCTCCTTCTCACCTTATGAGAACTCTTACTTCCGTGGTCTAGCTGTACTAGATCTAAAACTATATTATAAAGCAGCCATCATCAAAACTACTTGTTACTGGCTAAGAAACAGAGTAGTGGATCAATAGAATACATTAGGTACACAAGACACAATAGTTAATGACTACAGTAATCTAGTGTTCGACAAACCCAAGGACTCCAGCTTTTAAGATAAGAACTCACTATTTCACAAAAACTGCTGGGAAAATTGGAAACTAGTATGGCAGAAACTAGCCACTGACCAACACCTGACACCTTATATCAAGGTTAGGTTGAAATAGGTACATGATTTAGACACCAAGAGTGATATTATAAGCAAATTAAAAGAACAAGGGATAGTCTACCTTTCAGATCTGTGGAGAACAGAGGAATTTAAGATTAAAAAATCAGAGAACATTATGAAATGCAAAGGGATAATTTTGATTATTTTAAATTAAAAAGGTTTTGTACAAACAAAACCAATGCAGCAAAGATTAGAAGTAAAACAGAAAAGTGAGGGGTAATTTTTACATCTGATGTTTCTGATAAAGGCCTCGTTTCTAAAATATATAAAGAATTGACTCAAATTTATAAATGTTCAAAGGATGTGAATAGACAATTTTCAGAAAAATAAATTAAATCCATTTCTGGTCATATGAAAAAATACTTTAAATCATTTTTTATTAGAGAAATCAAATTAAAACAACTGTGAGACACCACTTCACATCCCTCAGATTGGTTAAGATGACAGGAAAATATAAATGACAGAGGGGATTTAGGAAAACTGGGACATTAATTCATTGTTGATGGAGTTGTGAAATGATCTAATCATTCTGGAGAACAGTTTGGAACTATGCCCAAAGGGCTATCAAATTGTGCATACCCTTTGATCCAGCAGTATTTCTACTGAGTCTGTTTCCCAAAGAAATCATAAAAAAGAGAAAAGGGCCCACGTGTGTAAAAATGTTTGCGACAACCCTGTTTGTAGTGGCAAGGAACTGGAAACTGAGTGGATGCCCATCAGTTGGGAATGGCTGATTAAGTTATGGTATATGAATGTTATGGAAGATTATTGTTCTGTAAGAAATGATCAGCGGGATGAATACAGAAAGGCTTGGAGAGACTAACATGAGTGAAGTGAGCAGAACCAGGAGATCATTGTACACATCAACAAGATTATACAGTGATCAATTCTGGTGGATGTGGCTTATTTCAAGAATGAGATAATTCAGACCAACTCCAATAGACTTGTGATGGAGAGAGCCATCCACATCCAGAGAGAGACTGTAGGTACTGAGTGTAAATCACAACATAGCATTTTCACCTTTTTTTGGTGTTATTGCTGTTTGTTTGTTTGCTTGCATTTTATTTTCTTTCTCACTTTTTTCCTTTTTGATCTGATTTTTTTTGCACAGCATGATAAATGTGGAAATGTGCTTAGAAGAATTGCATATGTTTAACCTGTATTGGATTACATGCTATCTAGGGGAGGGAGGGAGGAAAGAGAGAGGGAGAAAAATTTGGAACAAAAGATTTTGCAAGGGTAAATGTTGAAAACTATCTTTGCATGTCTTTTTGAAAAATAAAGTTATTATAAAAAAATAAGATATTGGCATTTTGAAATGGAAAAAAAAAGTAAATTCTTACTTCCTCCAAGGCTTGGCTCAAGCACCACCTTCTACCCAAAGTCTGTCCAGATTTCTCTAATTGCTAGTACCATCTTTCCAAAGTTGCTTGAAATGCAAGGCATTTATTTTATACTTATTCTTTATTTGAAAATATTTGGCATTTATCCTAATGTTCCTATCTCACTTTCCCCTTAAAGAACATAAACTCCTCAAGGTCTGGGAATCTGCCATTGCTGACTCTCTTACCCCCGAACATGGCACAGTGTCCAGTATTCAGTAGGCACTTATCAATGTTGTTTTTTTTTAATGCAGGTAAGATTTATTTTATATTCTTGCAAGAATGAGTACCCAGGTGAGTAGACACACAAGACAGGGAAAGAGTCTTGACTGAGAAACAGGGCATGGGATGAGCAGAAGAAAGTTCATTTTTGAACTAAACAGATACCCAGATATAGCTGAGTATCTTTGGATCATTATCTCAAGGTGCTTTAATCCTCAATCCTTCAAGTTTCACTGAACTGCTACTTTCTGGGGTATTTTCCCCTCCCATAATCCTCTCCCTCTCCCTGAAATAACTTTGTTCTTATCATCCTAGAGTTAGAGCTGGGAGGATCCCAACACGTCATGGAATCCAACCTCTTAATTTTAGGTCTGAGCAAATCGAGACTCGGTGAGAGCACTTTACCCACAACGCCATGATGCTTCTCCATGGCAACTAGTTATCTGGGATACTATTATTTTTTCAAGTACACTAGTAGCTCTTTGAGGGCAGAGACTTTCACTACAGGCTTTGTCATCTCAGGATCTAACAGTAGCTTCTGCTTAATAATTGCTTGTTAATAATAAGTAAGTACTTAATCCGTCCTTGCTGCAATAGTAGCCTCCTTAAGATTTTAGGAGATATAACCTAAAAGTCTCCTGTTTACAAATACAAAAGGCCATAAATGAATCTAATCCACATCCCTGAGATAGGAGAGCACAATAATGCTCTGAGATAGGGCACATCCAAAGCTGAGAAGCCAGAGTCCTCCCTGCTTCTGGGTAGCACTGATCCTAGTAGTGACCTGTGGATCAATAACTCTGATATAAAAGAGAATTTATGATTAATCATTAATAATGATTACATCAGCTAGCAATTATATGGCATTTCAAGGTTTGCAAAGTCCTTTCCAAATATTGTCTCCTTTAATCCTTACAATAATCTTGGGAGATAAATATTACTATCATCCTCATTATCCAGATGAGGAAACTGAGGCACAGGTCAAGCGACTTGCCCAGAATCACAAGAATAGCCTGAGAATTCAGTTCTTCCTGACTCCAGATTCTATAAGCCAGCTGCCTAAGCAGAAAGGAGAAAAAAAAAAAAAAGCAAAGTTCATGACCATTAAAAAATCCCACAAGTCTTAGCTACAGTAATGGATACAAGAATTAGCCAGTTACACCACTGCATAGGCAATGATCCCTTTCTTACAAGCACTTCCATTTGGAAAATCCCTTAATTCTGTCCGTATGAAGCCATCAGCTTAAACACGAATACGCCAGTTTAAATAAAAACTGTGTATTTTATCGGAATTACTAACTTCAGGTGCTAATTTTAGCTTGTAACAGCCCAACCCTCTGGATGTGGCTTTTGTTGAATAATATGTTTCTAAGTCTTTGGACCACAAGCATTAGTGCCAAGATTTCTAAAAATGAAATTAAAATGTTGTATTAGCCTGCCCATCCTGGTCAGCCAGCCCGCCCCAGATCCTGTGCTGACCCCACAAACATTCCAAAGCAGGGGAAAGGTCTCGGCGGGGAATCGAGAGGTGGGACTGCTGGAAGAGTAATGAAATCCCCCAAAACTTTGGAGCCTCTTCCCCATGTATCTTCCCCATGCCCTCCTGCCTTAGACCCCGTGGCAAGATCAAAGGAAGCTCAGGACTCAGCCCCTGCCCTCAAGGAGCTTTCAAATGATGGGAGAGACAAGATTTACATGCGAGGAAGAAATGAAGAACAATTCAAGGTAGCATATAATTAAGTGTTAAATAGTGTGGTTTAGTCTCACATTCTGGGCGTCTAGACGTATAAATGTTATAGGAGTTCAGGAAAAGGCGAGATCAGTGTGGGCTTGAGAGTAAGGGAAATGTTTAGGGAGAAGGAAATACTTGATCGAGGCCAGGAAGCTTTGAGACCCACAGGGGAAAGGCCTAGAAAGAGGCCTTCTGGCAACGGGGAGGTGGGAGATGCTAGCGTTCCCAGAGGCCCCGAGTGAGGAAGGAGGACGGTGGGCTGCGAGGAGAGTGGAGGAGAGTGGCCAGCCTTAAAAACCCTCCATGACTCAGAGCTCGCCAAGGCCCCGTATCTCGGTTTCTCGGCGAGTCCCTCGCTACAGTATATTAATATCTGCTGATAATGATCTCGGCTCGGTTGTGTTTCACCCAACATATGGTATTACTTTGAAATTAGCTTTCTAGAAAAGACTAGAGAAAATTGGCGTGCCTCGTCTTGACAGATGGGGTTTAGAGCAGCCCAATTACAAGGCACACACTCTCACGCATGGATTCAGGCAAGTCCAGAGTGGATGTGCTGCTGTTCTTGGGGATTACTTAATAAGCCTTTTAAAATCAATGTTGTTTCAACTTCTAGGTATTGTCTCTTATTATTATACATGAGCACGGGAAAGGTCTGTCTTTGGTGCGGGCTCGGGGAACTCACTGGACCGGCAGCAATGGGAACCTTCAGATCACTGGGTAGGGTAAAGCAATCCTTGGAAGCCACTTGGGACACCGGCAAATAAATACCCATAGGGCCTGTGAGTCTGTCCATGGCGGAGGGAGGAGTGGGTAGGAGGGGACTCCCAGAATGAGATTCCCTCCGCCAGTACCCATCCCGATCCAGTTGGGACTTACTGGCTATGACCTAGTGAGCTGCTTGAAGCAGCTGCTATTGATGAAATGCCATTGATTCATATGGCGACTCTCCCTTTTGCATAGAACATCTCTGAGGGTGGAGACTGTCTGACTTTCTTTGTAACCCCCCACCCCGCACTTAGTAGGATGCCTAGAACACCATAAATGCTTTGTATCCCTATTATTTAATAAATCCTCCCTTCCCCTTCCCTTCCTTCCTCCCTCTCTCCCTTTATCCTTCCTTCCTTCTTTCCTTCCGATGGGTCAATACTTTGTTCAGGATTAAACAGCTAGTGAAGGTTAAGATGTGGATCTGAACCCAGCCTTCCAATCCAGCTGCCATTCTGGATTTAAGAGGACCTGAACCTGAATCACCACCAGAGCCAACTGCTTCTTTTCAGATTTAAAAGGACCTGAACCAGAGAGACATTTGTGATTCTCAGGAACCACAATGACCATGAGATTCTGCGAATCTAGAACCAAATCTCAGCTCGGTCACTAAACACTTGGGTGATCTTGGGGGTTTCTCAGGTTTGTTTCTCAGGCCTTAGTTCCCACAACTGTTTGAGGGGTAGGTGTAGGTAGAATTCAGCTAAATGACATCTAAGGTCCTTTCCAATTCTAAAGATTTCATCATAAGATTAACTTAAACATATTGAAAAAATCATGAAATTACATTAGAATTGTTTCAGTAATGAAGAAACTTCCAGAGCAAAGAAGTGTATGAATGGTAAAACAGAAACTAAATCTTCCTATCACTAAGATCCACCAAAACGTCAAACATCAAAGAGGAAACACCGAGCACCATCTGTGATATCTGGTTCAGTCCCTGCCGAGGCGCGGTCTTAGAAGGGGGATGTACTTCTCAGTGGAGTCCGCAGGCAGGGATATGATATTCTCCAGATGCAAAGAATTCTATTCAATGGGTAGATTGCAAGAAGTTTTCAGAAAGAGTAAGGAATTTTTAACAATTCATTTCAGCTTTCATATCAGTCTATCCACTAGCATTCCTCGGGTTTCTTTCATCTAATGAACTCACATATGCATTTATACTATTATATAAAAACAATGATTATATATATACACACATATATGAAAGCAGAGGAGAAGAAAGGAAGGAAAGAAGGAAAGAAGGAAGGAAGGAAGGAAAGAAGGAAGGAAGGAAGGAAGGAAGGAAGGAAAGAAGGAAGGAAGGAAGGAAGGAAGGAAGGAAGGAAGGAAGGAAGGAAGGAAGGAAGGAAGGAAGGAAGGAAGGAGGAGGGAGGGAGGGAAGGAGGGAGGGAGGAAGGGAAAAAGGAAGGGAGGAAGGAAGGGAGGGAGGAAGGAAGGAGGGAGAGAGAAAAAAAAGGAGGGAGGGAAGATTTATTAAATAATAGGAATACAAATATAATGTGTCATGCTTTGTACCAAGGGCTGATGATACAAATGCAAACAAAAAAAGGATGGTCCTTGCCCTCAAGAAGCTTATGTTTGAATACTGAAGTGTTATGTTCTAAGATCTCAAAGAAAACCAATAATATGGGGAGGTTAATGTCTTGACTTGCAAGGGAATTGGTTTTAAGTGAGGCAGGGCTCTGTAAAGTCATCAGCTTCACTTTCTCCTCCAGGGAGAAAGTCTAGTGGCAAAACACAGGTCAGGACTACGTAGGGGGAAGACAACACACAAAATGGTGGGAAGTAGAATGGGAAAGAAAGTAGGTCTGAAGTCTAAAAGTTAGAAAGAGGGATTAGCAAATAATGAAAGGAAGCCAGGCTGGGCCGGCCTTTCAACAAAATGGAAGCTCCAGAAGAAAATCAATAATGGAAGAAAGGATATCAGCCTTGTAGAAAATATTCCATGGAGAGCAGGCTAAAGGGATGGTAGACTTCCAGGAAGGCCAGGTGTAAGGGAAGTTCCGAGATAAATCAGCAATAGAGGACACCTGGTTTTGAAGATACAAAAGCAGGTACAGGGTAGCCTCCAGTAATAACAGCAGAGTGCTAGGAAATTGGGAACACGATGCTCAGAATTAGACTGTTTTTAGAGTATTTACCAACATAAGTTTAGACCTTGATACTCCAATTGTGAGATCCTTGTTCAATGATCCATGATTAATGGACATACCATTGAAGCAGCTGTAGCCTGTCAATTTTACATTTTCACTATAACCTGAAGGAGAAGATAAAAGTTACATTGCAACTCAATGACCCAGAAATTCTCCTTGAAAAAGGAAATAAGAAGTTAGTGGAACTGGTTTTATCCTGCATCTGAAAGGCAACAAAAGTCATCATTCCAGGGAACTTGTGGTCATATCTGATTGGAGAATGCATGATCAGTATTTACAGAAAAACCACCATGAAAATAATTGCAGCTTAAGTACCAATATCTGTTACAGAGGATGAGGAGGCAGAGTAATTCTACAATTAAATCAACATATGCTACGAAACGTGGTGATTTCAATGCAAAGCTCGAAGTTGCTGAAAAATACATTGGAAAACAAAAGCCAAGAAGAAGGAATGAGGTAAGTCAGGGACTTAAGTGCTATATAGAAGTCTCCTGCCTATGGATCAAAAAATATTTTCTTCAAAGTAAGATCAGGTTTTACTAAAAATGGGTAGCACTAAATATATCAGCAAATTTTTAAAAATATTTTTAATATTCAATTGGTCAATAAGCATTTATTAAGTGCCTACTGTGTACCAATTATCAGGAAAACAATAATCAAAAACAAAACAGTCTCTTCTACCGAAAAGCTTACATTCTATTGGAAGGGAAACAATGTGCCAAGTCAAGTCAATAAGCATGTAGTAAGCACCTACTGTGCGCCAGACATTGTGTTGATCACTGGGGATACAAAGAATTTTTTAAAGAGCTCCTACCCTCAAGGAGTTCACAATCTAGTGGGGAGACAATTTGCAAAAAACTATGTATAAATAAGATATATGCGGGATAAATTAGGGGTAATCAACAGAGGGAAGGCATTAGCATTAAGGGAGATTGGGACCGACTTCATGTACACAGATAAGCAAATGCAAAATAAACATAAAATCACAGAAAGGGTGATGCTAGCAGCTGGAGCGTTTAGAAAACGTTTCAGGCAAGCGGCAGAATATGATGTGGGCTATGAAGAAAGCTAAAGATTCTGTAAGGGAGGCTTGGGAAGGCATGCTTTCCAGATATAGAGGACCAACTATGTAAAGACAAGCTGGTGGGAAATGATTTGTTGCTAATGTAGGAGACATCCTGAATCAATTATATGTGAATAGTCAGACTGTGTAAGAGCAAAGATCAAGATTAATAAAAAGATAACAGAACGAAGAATGATTTTAAAAAGTGCAGGTTGATCTATATAGGAAAGTTATTGACTAAAAAATGTTGGAAATGGACATAAGAAAGGACATTGACTGGGTGTCAATGCTAGGTGGCGCAGTGGATAGAGTATCAGCCCCAAAGTCAGGAGGCCCTAAGTTTAAATCTGGCCTTGGGCACTTAAGACTTCCTGGTGTGTGTCCCAGGCAAGTCACTTAACTCTAATTGCCGCAGCAAAAAGAAAAAAAAAAAAAAAAAAGAACATGGACAATGAATATAACAATATCATATCAGAGTTTAAATAATGTAAATCAATTCCTAAAATGAGAAGTCTAAAATCTGCTTAAATCAGTAAACATTTGATTTTTTTCCAAAAAAGAAAAATGTGTAAACCAAGAGAAACACCAGTGTGGAATATGTTTACATTTGTAAAATCTTACAGATGAGACTGGAAAGAATTAAGGGCATCACTTCCTCATAAAATAGAAAGAAAGAAAAAAAGAAATAGAGTAAAAAGTTTAAAGAAAGTTTAGCAAGAGAACTAAGTAAAATCATTCCAATTAATTACATTAAAAACAAAACTGGAAGGAGAACAACAGAGATAGAACAGGTAAACTATTTTTAAACATTTCTAAGATAAACGCACAGAGTTTCTGCATTTGGCAGTATTTGGAGGCACAGAAAAATGTCACAGAAAAAAGCAAGATAGGGAGAGCTGTTGTCCTAACCAAGTCTATACAAAGGATGATAAAACTAGACAAAGCACAGTGATAATCTTATTCAGCAACTCCTTGATTATTCATGTCAAGCAAGTCATGAAACATAGATAAATTTGCATTTATAAATATATATGTATATTCACACACATATACAAACACACACATCAAAGGTATTTGTAACTATCATAGAAAACATTTAGCTTAGAGTCAATGTTGATATGAGATTCCCTATAAATCACAAATTCTTAACTTGGTATCAATGAATTGGTTTAAATATATATATTATTTGGTAACTGTATTTCAAAATAATTGGCTTTCTTTATAATCTTGAAATATAAAATATATTTTATTTTATGAGAAATATTATATTGAGAAGAGATCCATGGGCTTTTCCCATTTATGAAAGGAGTCTAAGAGAAATAAACATAAATGCTGATCTATAAATGGTAAACTCTTCCAGACATTTCTAAATGCAGATGAAATTGTGTTGATCACAACAAGCCCATAGTAGAGGCTCTTACATAAGATCCATAAATACTCAAGAGTTTGGGCTAACCATTCACACAGTAAAAACAAAGTGGATAAAGAATGTCTATTTCTAGTCAATGTTTGGCAACTGATATCAAACTGTGCATACCCTTTGATCCAGCAGTGTTTCTACTGGGCTTATACCCCAAAGAGATACTAAAGAAAGGAAAGGGACCTGTATGTGCCAAAATGTTTGTGGCAGCCCTGTTTGTAGTGGCTAGAAGCTGGAAAATGAAAGGATGCCCATCAATTGGAGAATGGTTGAGTAAATTGTGGTATATGAACGTTATGGAATATTATTGTTCTGTAAGGATGACCAGCAGGATGAATACAGAGAGGACTGGCGAGACTTACATGAACTGATGCTGAGTGAAATGAACAGGACCAGGAGATCATTATATACCTCAACAACAATACTGTTTGAGGATGTATTCTGATGGAAGTGGATCTCTTCGATAAAGAGAGCTTTAATTGATCAAAGATGGACAGAAGCAGCTACACCCAAAGAAAGAACACTGGGAAATGAATATAAACTGCTTTCATTTTTGTTTTTCTTCCCGGGTTATTTCTACCTTCTGAATTCAATTCTCCCCGTGCAACAAGAAAACTGTTCGGTTCTGCACACATATATTGGGGCTTATACCCCAAAGAGATACTAAAGAAAGGAAAGGGACCTGTATGTGCCAAAATGTTTGTGGCAGCCCTGTTTGTAGTGGCTAGAAGCTGGAAAATGAAAGGATGCCCATCAATTAGAGAATGGTTGAGTAAATACTGTAACCTATTCAACATGTAAAGGACTGCTTGCCATCTAGAGAAGGGTGTGGAGGGGGGAGGGGGTGGAAGGAGGGAGGGGAAAAATCGGAACAGAAGTGAATGCAAGCTGTAAAAAAATTACCCTGGTATGGGTTCTATCAATTAAAAGTTATTAAAAAAGAAAGAAAGAAAGAAAGAAAATGCAAAAAAAAAAAATGTTTGGCAACTGAATGAATAACCTAATGAGTTTGTCAATATATACACATATCTAGGTCTGACACTGCAAGTCAGGGAGAGAAGAAAAGGGGCAAGCATTTACTAAGCACCTCCAATGTGCAAGATACTATGCTAAGAATTTCACAAATATTATCTCATTTGATAATGAAACAATGACATAATGAGACAATAATGGAGAACGAGTGGGCCCCAATACTGGGAACAGGAAGAAGAAAGTATGTTAGAGCAGGCTTAGAAATTGCAAAGTTCATTTAATGACATCAAATTTCTCCATGCAACAGAGTCCCATATTTTTAATCAGAAAATTCTTCCATTGTTGTCTGACTAGAAACGAGAGAACAAAGTTTCTTCGAGGATTGACAATAAACCATATCCAAGGGCCACAGAGAAGTAATCCGTGGTGATGAACAGGATGAAACACATTATAGAAACAGTGGGATGGTTGTCATTAAAGAAATATGAGCCTTGGAGGAAAAAAAAAAGAGAGATGGCCCAGCTTCATTGCAAGAATGAAAGATAACTGGACAAAATTTATGCATTTCATCTACCCATGCGACAGCCTGAAAAGTTATTTCCCAATAAAAGTGTTAATCATGCTAATGAAAACTTCTTGGAAATGAAATTGAGAGTATAGTAGGTGTAGTGGGAGTATTACCAGGAGGCCTGGATTCAAATCCTAGCCTTGAAACTTACTACTTTAGGTGTTTAGTCATTGGGAAAATTATTTAATCTCTTTGAGTCTCTCTATGCTCATATTTAAACTAGGGATAATAACACTTCCTCTCTACACCTCATTGGGCTGATGGAAAATGATTTGTAAACCTTAAAACACTCTAGAAATAGGTCCTCAAAGTAGGACATGTTGCAGCTATTGCCAAAATATGTAATTTTTTATTAAAGTTGTGGCAATAGACTATATGTCAGAAGTCCAAAAATGCAGAACTGGGAATAATTTTCTTAATTCGATTACTCCACTCCAATCTTAAAATCAATGCATTTTTTCCTATATTTGCCTTTTGACCACAGATGAGAGGTCGAGGAGTCAATGATTATGCAACCAGAGCTGAAAAGTATATTAAACCTCTCAGTGCTAACTGGTATTCTATAGAATAGTCTTAAGTAGCCCTGGTTCTTTTTAGGATGTGCGCCTGCATGCCTACTCGTTCTCTCTCTCTCTCTCTCTCTCTCTCTCTCTCTCTCTTTCTCTCTCTGTCTGTCTCTGTCTCTCTCTCTTTCTGTCTTTCTCTCTGTGTGTCTCTCTCTCTGTCTCTCTCTCTTTCTCTCTCTCTCTGTCTCTGTCTCTCTCTGTGTCTCTGTCTCTTTGTGTCTCTCTCTCTGTCTCTGTCTCTCTGTGTCTCTCTCTGTCTCTCTCTCTCTCAGTCCCTGTCTTTCTCTGTCTCTGTCTCTTACACACACACACACACACACACACACACTCACCCCTGGATGCTGTTGGAAAACTTCCCAAATACTAACTTTTCAGACACTTGGTTGGTGACCATCACTGTCATCACCATAGTTCGCTAACATTTCTCAACACTCTTCAAAGTCCTTTACACCCATTATTTCACTTGAGCCTCATAATAAACCCTAAAATCTGGTATGATAGATATTCCTGGACACATTTTATAAACAAAGAAGCTAATGCTCAGTGAATTTAAGTGATTTCAAGGCTCCAAGAGCTAGTTAAGAAGCAAAGGTGAAATATGAACCCAGGAAGTATAAGTGGAAGAGATTCTACTTCAGAGTCTTATTTCAGCAAAGTCAAGAGTCATCAGCTCTCCAATGAATATCCTGACAAATTTTCAATAACAGGGCTTAATATCTGTTGGCTGATGAATGAATAAGGACAATGTAACACGTTTAGAAGTCATGAATAAGTTTACTTTTTAAACTTTTTTTAAAAACTTTCTTTTTTAGTTTAAAAATTTTTTAAGTTAAAAAAAATCTTATTTTTTAAGGACACTAAATTTGATTGACATTAAAACAAAAAAGTTCAAAAGTTTAGTGGCCCCATGACACTTGGAGATGAACTCATGTGAATGAGGTATATTCTGTTACGTGTGTGGAAAGTGGGAAGAGGGCAATTTAAAGAGATTAATGGGAAATAAATATCTGAATTCATTACATAATTAATTAGAAAACATATTCATTTTGTAAATTAGGGTGAGTCGTGTAGTTTTCCTTGCCCACAGTTTCTTTAGTGAACAACTCGCCTAACAGGGTTGTTGTAAGAATGGACAAGAGACAAGGTAGTACTTTGTAAACATGAAACATTAGAAAGCATGAGCTTGTGGTAGTTTGTAGTAAAAATCTGAAGCAAATACACGCTCTCATATTTTTTAGAATCCTTACAACCCAATCTGGTATGACTTTCTGGATGAGTCTGACAGGATAAATGAATAACAAAATACAAGAATATTTGATCCAGACAGGTGATTCCACCCTCACGGAAAACTCCCTGTATGGAAATGCTCTCTCCCAATACCACATAGTAGCACATAGTAGGTTCTTAATAAAGGTTCACTGATACCGATCGCTTGCTATAGGTGAGCAACTCCTGCACAATTACAACTTACAAGGCAAGAAATTACCTGGATCTTTGAGGACACAGTGAGGACAGGATGGGTCGGAAACAAGACTTGGGCAGGTTCTTCCCGAGTCCAACGTCAGTTCTCTCTCCATGAGATTATATTATCTCTCAATAAAAATAACAAGTTTTATTTATGTAAACCTTTAAGGATTCATGAACCTTTTAAATATATATATTTTCTTATTCAAGAATCACTCCAAATGTGAGGTAGATATTATGGATGTAATTATCCCCATTTTACAGATGATGGAACGAGGCTGAGAGAAAGGAGGTAATTGGGAAAAGAGGGGGAAGGTAAGGGAATAAGCACTTATGAAGAACCTATTCTGTGTGGAGGCATTGTGCTAAGTGCTTTACAAATATTAACTCATTTGATCGACCCAAGAACCCCCAATTAGTAGGTGTCAGAGAGGAAACACCGATCTTCCAGACTCCAAATCTGGCCCTGAATCCTCTCTCACTATATTCTCTCTACATTCAGTACAGCTTCTTCCATCTAATCTTCATATAACCAAGTCAAAACCCTCACTACCTGTGGTTTTCTTGTAATTACAATAATGGAATAGTAGCAAGTGTTACAAAGTTATCTCGAGTGTCAGAAGAATACAACCACAAAGTCACGAGATGGATCGTGGGAGAGAGGGCCAAGAAATTATGAATGGAAGTAGTTAATAAATCCTGCATTCCAGAAAATGCAGAAAAATGAAAGACTGGGTCTTTGGGGTCGGTGAAAGGTTTGCTGGATTTCTCTCCTCTTAAATTCTGTCATCTCTTTTCTTTTTTTTTAATGGCAAGCCAGCTTCCCACAGACATGATCTGAATGCCTTGCTTCCCCCACTAAACTATTAGCCAGTGTATCAGGTTTAACCCCGGACTTGGATTTCCTCATCGATAATTGTCTAATTGGATTTTGCCACTTCCCAACGAATTCTAGAGCGTCTCAGGCCGTGCTTTTTTCACGTGGACTCATAACCAAGAAAAAGGGCAAATGATCCAACTTTGTCCTCCAAGGAAGACAAAGAGAATTCAACAGCATACAGAAAAACTTAGGGCCCAGTTCCTGCTTTAATTTGTTTCGTGAGCTAAAAGAAATTCGACGTCTGGAATTAGATATTGTTCGGCACAGGTTAAATACCATGGGACAATAGACTCTAAGGAACCATCCAAATTCTTCTGCTATACAGGAATCTAATTATCTCAACTATTGCTCAAAAGAAAAAAAAAGTCAGCAGCCTGGTATTGCCTTGGATTTGGAAATATTTTGGTTAAAAAACAATTGTTGTTGTAATGAGACTGGTTATAATGAGATTTCAACTGTAGTAACAATACCAAATTGAAAGCAGAATTACATACAAAAGAGCCCTGTTAAATAGCATTATTTTAGGACAATGGAAAATAAGGTGTTTGTGGTTTTACCCCATAAATTCTCTGCTGTCTGCTCATATTTATTTCTTCTTGGCAGTCCTCTGAATACTCATTCACATTGGAGAGTCCC
The DNA here is from genome assembly GCF_016432865.1 of Antechinus flavipes. NCBI lineage: Eukaryota > Metazoa > Chordata > Mammalia > Dasyuromorphia > Dasyuridae > Antechinus > Antechinus flavipes. Next base: position 12,457,250 of record NC_067398.1, read on the forward strand.
TTGCCCTAGCATTCATTTCGTGGGGGAAACCACAGAAAAAAACATCTCCCAGCCTCACCTTTCTTGCTCCATTTTATTGGTTCTTCGGTCCTAATTCTCACACAAGCATCACACTCGCATTCAGTTACACTCCGGACAATGAATTTTCCTAATCCAGTTAGCATGCTGACAGAACAGTGCTCACAATTTATAGAATTTCCTTTTAGCCATCTACCTATTTCACAGCTCATTACAATCCACAATGCACACCTGTGTTTATGCAATCACAAGCAATTTTACACTGAGTACTAAACAAGGTATTGTCATAAATCCTTTAAAAATGCAATTTATCCCTGAACTATCTATCAATCAAACTGAGGTCTGCAGCTACCTGCCTGATTCCCTAATGGTGCAGAAATTGGTTACATGCCATATCACAAACATTATCAACTGCCAAATGTCCCCTGTGCAAGGTTTGAAAGCTTCCTTATCTACCCTTCTTTAAATGGTCATCTCCATAACCCTGAGGATACTGGGAAGGGGGATTTTCTTTGCTATCCATAAAGCTGAACTATTCTATTCGATGTCCTTTACTTTGATCTGTAAAGTCTTCCTGTTGGTCTGGTTTTAAAAAAAAATGAGAAAACACTAGTGGGGGCTCATAAGCTATGGCTTTTAAGTGAATGCTGACCCAGAGTAAGTCATGAATTTGGTTGGTGGTAGCTTTTAGGAGAACCATGACTGAGTGAGAACCCAGGTGGTAGCTTTCAGGAGAACCATGACTGAGTGGGAACCCAGGCTAAATACATTCAGATGACCTTCTCATAAAAATCTTAGCACAAAATCCCGACTCTGAAAGTTTCTATCTAATGCCAAAGATTTACCAAACCACTATAAGCTCGGAAACTCATCACTCTCTCTCTTCTTGGGTCCAGAGATATTTTTAGTGTACCGGAGCTCCCACACTTGATGCTAGCTTATTTTTATCTGACCCTCAGGTTTTCACATCATTAATAAAGAGAAAATGTAAACAAAGACTATATACATTATGGGAGAAAAAATATTTGCATAGTTTGGTACCGTCATCAGATAGACCCTCAAAATAGAAAATAAAAACCATTCTCAAATGCTTGTACCAGAGGCAATGAACCCCATAATAAGTGTGGTTCCAAAAATTTCTCCTCTCAATGATAAAGAACTCCGCAGATGACCCATCCGCGACCACCGTAGAAGTTATGATTCAGCTGGCTTATGTCCTTTTCTCTTTCAAGTGAGAATTAGCGATAAAAGCATGGCAAGATCTCATCATGTCAAACAGAAGTACTTTTTTAAAACTTAAAAACAGAGATTAAAACGGTGGCCCATCAGTCAGGTGAGAATTTCCATGAAAGTTCCTTTAAATTCGCCTTGTCTAAACTTTCACAACATTAAGGAGAAATCTGATCATAGACTTGTAAGACAATGTCATCAATTCCAAAATGGTTCTTGACTAATTTGTTAAATCTTTAAATTGCTGCCATCACAAACAAGTAACAAATACTTTTTAAAAGTACTTTCCTTCCATCAAAGGTCCTAGTCATAGATAAATCTATCTGAGAATTTGTGTAAATTTATTGTGTACTTTAAAGATTAAATAAATAATAAGTGGTATTTATAGAATGCTTAGAAGATACAGTGTTGGAGGCAGAGGGTTGGCATTGGCAATCAGGAAAATCTGGATTTAAATCTCTCTGATTCTTCTTCATGTTCCAGAAACTCACTGAGACTCAAAGCTATAAGAGCTGCTAATATGTATGAGTGGAAAACATTTCCATTCCAGGAGTTCCCTAAATAAACTAAATAATAAATCCAGATGAGAATGGGGAGGGAAAGAAGGGAGGAAGGAAGGAAATGGAGATGGTGGGGAAAAATGAAGGCTTTTAATATTTGTGAAATGCTTTATAAAAGGGTATCCCTAAACCATGTTGCTGACACTCTAGATCCTCTTCAGCATCCTTGCACCTGAAATTAAATTCCCATCATTCTAATCCTGGGCTCTGATTGGCTGGGTTCGCCACATCCCTCTGCAATCAACCCTACAACCCACAAACCCTTCCCAATTAGTAACTCTTATTCCTACAGGTGTTTTCTTTGTCTTTTAGAATGTAAATTCCTGGTGGGCAGAAATTGTCTCAATTCTATATCTGTAATCTCAATTCCATAATCTATAATCTATAATTTCCATATCTATAATCTATATATGTAGCATTTAATTTTTTTCTTCATTAACTCATAAACATTATTTCAATGAACCCTTTTAATTATCATGTTACATAGACCCTAGTATTGTCATCCCCATTTTATACATGGATAAATGAAGTAGCAGCATATATCTGGGGCTCTATTTGAACTTGGATCCTCCTTCCTCCACACCCAGTGCAGAGGGTAAAGCTAGAAGTCTCCAAGCACCCACCATGTGCCTGGCACCATGCTAAGACCTATTGATATAAAAAGAGAGAAAAGCTAGTCCCCATCCTCAAGGAGCTTAAGACCTAATGAGGGAGACAACCTGCAAACAGACAAAGAACACGATTGCTGTTCCATCAACGATCCTAAGATTCAGTAAAAATCTATTTTTTAATTAAATATCCTGACTTCCATCATATGGCAAACATCAGTTTCCATCTCCAAGCTGGAAAAGATGTTTTGCTGGCTGGGGCACTGAAAAGGTCAGTGTTGTAGGTGTGAGAACCAGTAACCAGCCCAAATCCCCTCCACTCCCAGGGACTCAACCAGCATCACCGTTCACCCTTTCTTCCTAATCTCAAGAATCTCTATTCCCAAGAGCTGAAGCTCCGCCCAGGAGAAGGGGGACCAGGGGGCAATGGGAATGGAGACGAGAAAACGGAGGCAGATAAAGCTCCCTCTGAGACTTCACAGAGGAGACTGGGCCACTAGCAGAACCATCTGCTTTCTTGCTGAATGATTCCACTGAGTCACAGGTAATTTAGCAAAAGCAGGATGGCCCTCAAGCTCACCAAGTACCACCTCCTGCAGTACTATCAGGCCCCAGAGAAACTCCCTGCTTTACAGACATAGGAAGTGACTGAAGTTTAACCCTTGGAGGGCATGACAGGACAGATACGATCATCCCAATTTTTCCTCCATCTTGAGCCAATCGTTTTGGGCTTAAAGCACATGCCCAAAAGGGGCATTGCCCCTTACATGCAGAGCCACTAGGAAATCCTTTTTGTAAACTGTAAAGCCAGAGATTGGGCTCTACATGTAGCTAGGCAGGGCAGTACAGTGCTCAGAGAGCTAGCCCCAAATCAGAAGGCCTGGTTCCAATCCAGCCTCTGATGAAAACTTGTCAAACACCCAAGAAACTCTCTAAGCCTCTAAGCTAAAGACAAATTGTTGATCAGCTTTGGTAGGAAGCCTCCATACTAGGAGTTCCCTTCCCAAATAAAATCTTAGGTGCATATATATACACATATACATTTATGTATATATTTGTAGGTAATGTGTACATATACATATATGTATATACCATATACATATATACACCTATATACATCTATACATATGTATGTTTTATATACATAAACACATAAAAGTGTGGATATATGCCTTGGCAGAGGGAGTGTTCTCATCCAAGAGTTTCTTCTGCCATTAAAAGCCCATTTCCTATACATTGATGCACAAATATGTTCCCCTATACATGTAACACACACACACACACACACACACACACACACACATCAGCTGGATCCACTTGGCTATCTCTTGGGGTGCTAGATGGCTTACTGGATAGCTGCAAGACCTTATTTCGAATCCCATCTCAGATCCTCCCAGCTGTGTAACCCTAAATAATTCATTTATCTCTCAGTTTTCTCATCTGTAAAATGGGGATAATAGCCCCTAATTCACGTGGTTCTTGTGAGAATCAAGTGAGACAACAGACTTAAAAGCTTCAAGCTAAGTTATAGAACCACTTCTCCGTTGTTGCTATTGTCTCAGAAAAGCACAAATTCGTCCAAGGGAGTCTATCAAGGCTTCTGTGTCTCGTCTCCTTGGCAGAAGGAAAGCTCCACAAGGGCAGGTACCAAGAGTGATTCTGTGTTGTGCCCTTCACACAGCACCCAGCACACACATACTAAGTCACTTTCACTGGCTGCGGAGGAGGCCACGTGCTCAGCAGAGACTGGCACAAAGAGAATCAGAATGAGGTTGAGTGTGGGAGTGAGCGGAGGACCGGATAGAAGTGATAGAGTTCTGGGGCATCTCGGCTGGGCGACCTCATGCCATCCTCTTCACCTTTCTAAGCTGCCATTTTGTCACTGCTAAAATCGCCATGGTGATTACATTCTTCAACCTTTCAAGGGCTCTGTAAATTTCAGGCCTTATTATATTAGTGGTGAATATCCCATCTCATTTCAGAAAAATGGAGAGGACAGAGATCTGTCTGAAAGTGAAAAATCTGATTTCAGATGGAAAAGAAGCCATTTCCTCGACATTTACTAATCAGCAGTAAGTAGGGGAAATGATGCTATCAGCTAAAGAATCTTGGATTGGGGAATGGAAGGGATTCAGGGACCATTTAGACTATGTAACCTCAGAACCATGGTTTTTTTTTTTTTTTAAGTTGATAACATTTCAATATAATTATTTATTTTAAGCATTTAAAAACATCATTGTAAGAAGATTCGCAGACTCCATCAAGCTACAAAAGAGGTCCATGAGACCAAAAGAAAAAGTGAAGAACTCTTGCTCTAATCCAACCTTTTTATTTTACAGATAAGGAAATTGAAGCTTCAGTCTAATCCTCATACACCAAATACAGCACTTTCCACTGGGCCATACTGCCCTGGGAGGGTCTGTTTTCATCAAAGCCTTTGACATGAAAGCATTAGCCCATGGGGCTTGGTCTCTGCTTACTCAGAGATAAATTGGTATTTGAGAAATGCTTGAAAAGTTTGCTCTCTCAGGAAAGTAAACATTCCCTCAGACATTAACATTTTGTTTGACATGTTTCATTTTGTCAAAGGTTATTAAGATATTAAGCTCAATCTTCACCTTGTCATAAGGGATTCTGAATGCTACGCCAGGAAAGTCTGAGTTAATAAAATGGTGCTGTGTTAGGAATTGAATCCCCATCATTAAAGGGCAAGCACAGAACCAATCCACATTGGTTTGTCCCCTAATTTATTGTAATAAAAAATTCAGGGGAGAAGGAGTGGTTATAACAAAAGTTAAAATCTTAATAACTATCCCTTCCCTAAAATACTTATATTTTAAAACTCAAATGCCTCCATAATCTCATCACTGTTAAGAACCCTCTCCATTTCTGAGAGTCCTGACTCATCTATCCCTTTTAAACTTTCAAGGTTCTTGAATGAACAAATTAACAAAACCTCTTCAATAAGCCATCACTATGTGTCAAGCACTGTGCTAAGCACCAGGGACACAAAAAGATCCCAATACCCTACTTTCAGAAGCTTACCCTCTGCACTTGAAATAATTTGGCCTATTGAGTCTTAAGCCAACATCACGGTAGATTAGTTTTTCCCTTCATGTTTTCTCTTTTTTATGAGACAATTTGCTCATAAGTTTCTGTTATCTTCTTCCCATAATGCCAAATGAGTTTATATCTTAAAACAGCCTTTCCATAGACGGTCATGTCATGAAACTCTAATTATTTAAAAGGTTAATTGTTTGCTCATCAAAATGATTTCTGAGCTCTTTTGGCCTCCTTATTTTGCCGATTGCTTTGGATCGCTTAAACTTCGATGACGATGGTTTGTCAGATTCAAGGGACCTCTTAGGGAAAAAAGGGAAGGAAAGAAGCATAAGGAACAGGAGAAGAAACATTTATTTAACATTGACTATGCACCAGGCACTGTGCTGAGAGTTTTACAATCATCATCTCATTTGATCCTCACAACAAACCTGGAAGTACTGTTATTATATCATTTTACAGCTAAAGAAACTGAGGAAAACACAGGACTTTTCCAGGCTCACACAACTAGGAAGCATGCCCGAGAATGGATCTGAAGTCAGATCTCATTGAGTCGAGGCTCAGAACTCTATCCACTGTGTCACCAAATGCCTCTACAAATAACTTTTCATTAAAGGTAATATCTGCATTTTTAGTCTTTATCCTGATTTGGTATTGATTTTGGCTTTTTCTCTCACTAGTTAGTATCCCAACTACACACAGGCATTGATACTCAAACACTCCCACCTCAGAAACTTGTCATTTCCTAACAGAAAATAGTCACTTCCATATTGTGTTGGTGTTGCTCAATGCTCACCATGCTGTATTCTTTTCAGTTCCTTTCTTTCAAAAGTATTCCTGTGAGAAAGTTCTGAATAATCTATACACCTTCCATTTTTTTCATTTCTTAATCCTGAACCATCTTTCCCAATGTTCCTATAGCAATATTAAATAACCAAGTATCCAATGAAGTGGATCCTGATGCCTTTAAAGACACTACAAAATTGTCTTCATTAAATCCTTCCTATACCTCTCCTGAGAGAATTTGTGACAATTTTTTACGTTTTTATATTTTGTTATTCTAAAACTGAAAACAGCAACAAATACCAATATTCCCATTTACAAAGAACAGAAGAAGATTGCATATGAAGCCATGAATTTCTATTATGTCTTCTCTGATTCTTTTTTTTTTAAGTATATGGGAGTTTCAAAGCTGTCCTGGTTGTCTGTATCTCCCCTCAACTTCCTTCTACTCTCTTTTGTGCGTTCTCTTCACTGACCTCTCTTCTTTCTTTTTTTTTCTTTTTTTGGTGGGGAGACTAAGGTATATTATGATCACTAACTCCCCTTCACCGCCCTCCAAGAAAAATAACAAAGTAAAATCCTGCCTGGTAACAAAGAAGCAGAATCAATAAGAATCAGTCTCTACACTGGCCACGCCCCAAAACGTTATGTCTTCTTTCTTCCATTTAGTTCTCCCACCTCTCTGGGCATGGGAAACGTGCTTCAACCACAGTCCTTTGAAGTCACATCTGGTCACTGTACAGCTCCGAATTCTGGCACTTTTCAAATTGCTTTTCCCCCTTACAACGCTGTAATCATTGCATAAGCTGTTCACGTACCAGTTATTCTCCCAGTTAATGACACCTTCCCGATGCTTTGTCGATTCCTTTCGTTCAAAAATCTCAATATTGATGAACTCCCATTCTTCCACTACTGTTTACTCACTGCTCACAGAATGAGATCCTCATATTCTGATTATAACAGTATGCCGATGTTTATAGACAGCCAAACAATTGTGATTTTTAGCACCTTCTGTTGCTAACCGACAATGAAGTTTAAAAATTAAAAATGAATATCAAAGCACAGATAATGTTTCATAACTATAGAAGTAGAGAAGTGGGCGTTAAGTGTTCCTTTTATGCAATGCATCTTCCAAAAAATATTGAATATTCTTCCAAGAATAATACTTCTCTCATGCTTAGGAGTTTGGAGATCAGTGTAAATGTGGAAGAAAGGGCCAAAAAACAAAATAAATCTAACTTTCCCTGACATCAGACTAGGAACAAAAATGAAAGACCCCCATTCCCCGATGAGCTACATTTCTCTGTGGCATTCCATGACATAAAAAAATAAGGAATGCATGTGAAATGCTATGCCCCCAATTCTGAAGCCAAGTAATCCCCCTATCACCCCTTCACCTCACTCCCACCGAAAATCAAAGCAAAATTATACGGGCCTCTGGCCAGGACACAGGAGCTAGATGGGAGAAACACAGATTGAGGTTTGGTAAAGTCAGGAAGGCCCCACCTCCTAAGACATCACTGACATAAAATGCTATCAGTCCTCCGTGGATGGAGAATGAAGATGGCACGGAGGACTGATAACATTCCATAACATCAAATGTAGTTATCACACCGAATGAATGTGGCGTCCACTGAGAGATGCCCAATGGGCGATCGCTCTGATGATGGAGGATACCACAGAGGCACACCTCTCCTAGGCACGTCTCATTCAGCTCTCCCATAAGGGCTCCACAGAGGGTCTGCCCAACACACCACAGGCTTCCTCTAAAACTCTTGAGTGATACCAGTGAACCACACAGCCGCCCAACAGTTGTCCCCATCTCTCATGACATGGCGGGCTCGCCCTGAATAGTCAATGAGAGAAAGTTGGGTATATTGGAATATACAAGTTAGCTGCTCTCTCAGACAGTCTAGTTTGCCATTGATCTGTGTCATTTTATTCCTCCATAACTCCTGTCCTTGTTTATCCTAAACGCCGGTGCTCTTCTTCTAGAGTCATGGTCGCCCAGAGCCGGCCGGCCACTGGTCGTCCATTCCTCTTGCCTCGGGACTAGGCCACCTTCCTTGATGTCTGTTGGATTAACAGCATGGAAGTTAAACAAGAAACATGGAGGGGGATAGGAAACTCGGGATCTTGGCCTTGGAAGCCTTTGAAGCTATTTTTAAAAAACAAAATATTATGTTATGCATTGTGTGGTATCTCTGTATGTGCAGAATCATTATTCTATTGATTTATGACTCACATGTCAAATAGCGTCTGGACATGTGTGCGAGCTAAAACAAACAAGACCAGTAGCCAAACCACAGTGCCATGAAACCAGCCCCAGCCAGCTCTCGCCAGCCCTCCCTCCACCCAGGGTTACCACTACCACCCAAGGCAAATCTTCTAGGAGCCAAAAGCCCGTGGTGGAAAGTTCTGCAGGCGACATGTTAGGAACAGGTACCCAAAGGCTGATGACAGCACAGCCTTTCCAGAAAAAAAGGAGCAAAGCCTTGAGCCACCTCTCCCCCCCATCCCACCCCCTTATTGCCATGGAAAGAGCTCTTTTCTTCATGAGCGAGATGAGAAGAAATGGCTCAGTCATTGGATTTCCAGAAGCGGGTGTTGTGAGCTCTTCTCAGAATACACAAGGGGCTCCTTTTTGCTGGGGATACAAGGCCATCAGGGCCCACATCTCTTTCTTATGCCCTACAGGCTCTTGTTTCCTTCTGCTTCTCAGAGAAAAAAATTAAAAGGAAAACCATCCTCTTAACATAGCCTGCCCCACTGCTAAGAGCCCTTTGCAAAGGATTGGCCAATTATCACTAATTCTACCTTAAATTGCTTCCTGTCAGCGACGGACCTTTCTCCATTTCCTTTTGCAGAGAGATGAAAGAAAAAGAAACAGAGATATGGAGATACAGGGAGAGACAGAGAGATACAGAGAGAGGAGAGACAGAAAGTCAGAGACAGAGATAGAGAAGCAGAAAGAAAGAGACACAGAGGGAGAAACACACAAAGAGAAAGAGAGGGAGACATTGAGAAGAGACAAAAAGAAAGAGAAAAGGAGAGAGAAGGGAAAGAGAAAGAGACAGAGGAAGGAAGGAAGGAAGGAAGAAGGAAGGAAGGAAGAAGGAAGGAAGGAAGGAAGGAAGGAAGGAAGGAAGGAAGGAAGGAAGGAAGGAAGGACGGACGGACGACAGGGAGATACAGAGAGGCAGAGAGAGAGATACAGAGAGAGCAGAGACAGAAAGTCAGAGACAGAGATAGAGAAGCAGAGAGAAAGAGACATACAGAAAAACACACAAAGAGAAAGAGAGAGAAGGAGACATTGAGAAGAGACAGAAAGAGAAAAGGAGAGAGAAGGGAAAGAGAAAGGTAGGAAGGAAGAGAGAGAGGGACGGAAGAAGGAAAGAAGGAAGGAAGGAAGGAAGGAAGGAAGGAAGGAAGGAAGGAAGGAAGGAAGGAGGAAGGAAGGAAGGAAGGAAGGAAGGAAGGAAGGAAGGAAGGAAGGAAGGGAGAGAGAGGGAGGGAGGGAGGAAAGGAGAAAGAGGAGGGAGAGAAAGAAATAAAGAAAAATGAAGGAAGGATGAGAGAGAGGGGAAGAAAGAAAGAGAGAGAGAATGAGAAAGAGAAAGAAAGAAAGAAAGAAAGAAGAAAGAAAGAAAGAAAGAAAGAAAGAAGAAAGAAAGAAAGAAAGAAAGAAAGAAAGAAAGAAAGAAAGAAAGAAAGAAAGAAAGAAAGAAAGCAAGCTCCCAAAGTATTGCCAGCTGATAGTCATCATGTTCCCATTGCTGCCTATTCCTTCAAAGCAGCAGAAAGGAAGAACATCCCCATCCAAACTCATGGCCGAAGAACGATTTTGCTTGAGTCTGTATATGTTGGGGAGTGGGGGCAGAGTGAGCAGAGGACATGGTCCAAACCATCAACAATAGCCTTGTCACGAACAAACAGCCCGTGCCTCCCAGAGGTCCCTTTCCCTCCCCTGCCCTTCTCTGCCCTTTCCCCCCGCCCCCTCCTGGCTCAGCTTTTCATCACCACTTGCCCACCAGGGACCGCAGCACAAGTCACCAGGCGGTGGGACCCCTCACAAAGTCACGGAGCGTCTCCGGCAGCACGGAGCTTGCCGCCTCCTGGGCTTTTGAGGCCAAACTGAACATCGTGAGCCAAGAGATTTGAATCGCCCAGAATCCACTTTGTGCTGGAGCGAGAAAGTGGCGAAATCTCGGCTCCCCGCGCTGGTCAGCGAGTTTAAGGTCCAACCAAAACACGAGAGACAAAGTTCTAGGGCAGCCGGAAGGCCCAGCAGAGGGCGCATCAGCCTTGGAGGAGGAGGAGGAAGAAAAGGGGGCGGGGGGGGGGGGAACAAGAAAGAAAAGAAAGAGAAGAAGAAAGGAAGAAGAAAAAGAAGGAAGAATGAGGAAGGAGGAGGACAGAGGCACAGACAGTGCCCTGCGTGGCTGCTTTTTGAGTGACATTGCCTTCATTTCACCGAGTGACCAGTCGGGGCTGCCTTTGGTTGCCAGAGGTATCACGGAACACGGAACATTCCCTTCCGGGGCAAGTAATGGGAACGCCCGCGGGAGCACCAACCAGTGGCCGCGGCCCCGCTTTCCAGGCAGAAGACGCTGGCCTCGGAGGCCATGCGCCCGACGCTCCCATTTTACAAATGAGGAAGCGAGGCCCAGAGGGGTACTGCCCACATTTGCCACTGAGGCTCAGGGGCGGGATCTGAATTCAGGCCTTTCGGGCCCCAAGTTCGGGCTCTCTCCGGGGCACAGAGGCGGCGGCGGGACCCGAGCCCACGTTCTCCGCCCCCAGAGGCCTTGGCCTCCCCGCGCCCCCTGCCGTTCCCTGGGAGCCCGAGGCCCCGCCCCCCGGGCCGGGCAGGAGGAGGGCCCTTACCTCGGTCTGCAGGATGGCCGCGCGCTGCTCCTTGGCGGTCAGGGACTCCTTGAGCACCTCGATGTGCTGCTTGCAGTCCGAGTTCTGGTTGCTGAGGGTCTCCAGCTTGGTCTGTAAGGCCAGGAGCTCCGACTCCTTCTTGGAGAATTCCTGTTTCAGCTGATCCACCTGAAACGAGAGAGCTCCTGTCAGGGGCGGGAAGGGCCGCACAGCAGGGGGCGCCACCGTCCCCCTGGGCCGGGCTGGTCCCCGCAGCTCTAGGGAGGGCGCCTTCCCTGGGGGGAGGGGCTGGCCGGAGCCTCGGGAGCAGCTGGGAGAGCCCCGACCCCCCCCCCTCGCTCACACTCACACACACACACACACACACACACACACACCACACACACACACACACACACACACACACACACACACACTCACACACACACACACACACACACTCACACACACACACACACACACACACACACACACTCACACACACACACACACACACACACACACACACACTCACACACACACACAGATGCACAGGAAAGGGAGACCCAGGACCACAGGAAAACAGAAATTTCCATTTGCTCTTCACCACTGAGACCCTCAGGGCAGCCGGGCAGCCCAGCGGATGGAACCAGCCCCGAATTCAAACCCCGCCTCGGACACTTGGCAGCCCGTGATCCTGAACAACACTTAGTGTGTTCCAAACCACCGAAGGCCACCAAAAGCCTGGCTCTGACCAGCCCCGTGTGTCGGGGTGGTTTAAACTCCTGCCTGAGCCCCCTGAAGGCCGGCGCCCTCGGGAGAGGAGATCCCCGGGAGTGCCCCCGGCCCCCACCAGGAGGGGACTATTTGCCCGCCGGGGACGGGGCTTCTCCGGGCCCCTGGGACCTGCGCCCTCCTTGGCCGCCTGCTGGCGCGGCCCTGCAGCGAAGCTCGGGACCTTCCGCCACTGGGGAAGATTAGGATTTAGCGGGAGGCAGGGGCAGAGCAGTCGGGAGACTCATCTTTTAGCTCAGATCCGTCCTCAGACGCTCACTAGTGGGTGAGCCTAAGCAAGTCACTTCGCCCCGTCTGCCTCAGTTTCCTCCTCTGTAAAATGAGCTGGAGCAGGAAATGGCAAACTTCCAGTGTCCTTGGCAGGAAAACCCCACAGGGGGTCAGAGAGAGTTGGAGATGTCGGAAGTGGGCACTGGAGAAAACATAGCCCAGACAGAAGAACTGGATTCAGACCTGGCACTCCCTGTGTGTGACCATCGCCTCCCCAGGCCTCAGTTTCCTGATCTGTGAAAGGAAGGGGTTGGGTCGGATGTCCTGTAATGGCCCCGATGCTGAAGAAAAGGAAGAAAGGGGGGGGGGGGAAGAGGGCAAAGAATATCTTTCTAAGAGAAATGCAATCTCCTTGGTGGGGGAGGGGGAGACGTTCTTCCCTGCAGCTGTAATTGGATAAAAATGGAAAATGATGCAATCAGAAATGCAGGCCTACAAAGGCAAGGGGAGGCCGAGCCGAGGGCCGGCCTGAATGACATCACACGTTTGGAGGGCCCGTGCAAGCATCGCACCCACTTCATCTCTCCTGAAGGCTCTTCCCGCAGCTCCGTCTGGGACACCTCGAGCGCCCCACAAGAGACGAGCTCGCCAAAGAAAACAGCTTCTTTGTCATCCCCAATTCAGCCCTCGCATCTCTAGGAGGGCACGCCGGTGATGGAGCAGCCCGGGCCGGGGGCTCCCAGTCTGTCAGGGGCTGGTGAGAAATGTGCTGGAAATCCAGAACAAAGGGGCCGACCGGCACGGCGGCCGAGGGCATCGTTGGCAGCCGCCGGGGAAGTGGGAGCTCCAAAGGCCGGAGTGGGGAAGCAGCCGGGCCTTCTTCACAGGGAGAAGAGCTGGAATTCCTTCCCCTGACATCATTACCTCAAAGGACAAATGATGCAGCAATGGACACAATGGTAGAGTACCGGGTCGAGAAGAGTCGAGTTCAAATCCAACTGAGCGTTCCATTGAGCGTACGATGAACTCACCTGGGCCAGGTGAATCTGGGCAAGTCACTCACCCCCCAGTTTTGCTCAGCTTCTTCAACATAAAATAGCGCCCACCAACCACTCACGTTGTTGTGGGGATAATGAAGATGGAGTCAAAAAGCTTAGCACAGGCCCTGGCACATATAAAAGTCAGTGCTTGTTATTAGAAATGATTTGGAAAAAAACTCATACCCTTGAATCATCCCTCTGTTCGATTTTACTGTTGAATTCTAACTCCATCATTTAAAAATAGGAATGGAAGCATCGGGGTACCACATGATCCTATGGGGGCTTGCAAGCTTGTGTTTCTCAAATACATTGAAAGAGAAAGAGAGGAAGAAGGGGGAGAGGGGAACGAAGAGAGAGAGAGGAAAGAGGAGAGAGAGAAAGAGAGAGAAACAAAGAGACAGAGAGAGACAAAGAGACAGACAGAGAAAGAGACAGAGACAAAGAGAAAGATAGTAAGAGACAGAAAGATAGCGAGAGAGACAAAGAGACAGACAAAAAGAGAGACAAAGAGAAAGATAGAGACAAACAGAAAGAAAGAGAGACAAAGAAACAGAGATTTAAAGAGACAGAGAAAGAGAGAGACAAAGACAGAGAGAAACAAAGAGAAAGAAAGAAATAGAAAGAGATGGAGGGAGGGAAGGGCAAAAGAGCATTGTGAGAGAAGGAGAAAGAAGGAAAAGAAAGAGTGATAGAAAGGGGGAAGGGAGGAAAGGAGAGAGAGAGAGGGAAGAGGGAGAGAGGAGGGAGGGAAGAGGGGGGAAGACAGAGACAGAGAGAATGAGAACAGATCATTTTAGGTAGATGTTTGATATTGAGAACCATACGAAGTCTATCTGAGCACACAGATAAAGACGCAGCCCCCTCGGACCCCGTCCGGCCTCCCAGGCTGCCCACGTGTTTGGATCCTGGGCCACAGCTTCACGTTGCTGCAATTGTTTTCTCATCCCTGGAGCTGCTGTAGATCTAGAGCTCAAAGGTACCCTAGGAACTCTCTAGTACCTAACTCCCTCTCTTTACAGATGAGGAAACTGAGCCCCAGAGAGGTCACATGACTTGCTCAGTGTCACACAGGTAGCTAGAGGTGGGCTTCGGGCCGAAATCTCGCCCTTCCCTCGCATCAGACTGACCGAAAGGATCGCACTTCCTTATGGCCACAAGTTGTGATGAATGCTGCAGCTTGGGGAGTCCCTTCTAACCAGACTCTGGCCTGGCTTTAGATAAAAATTCCTCATTCTACAATATGAAAATAGCTCATAAAATGACTTGGCCAAGATGATACAACTAATTGGTCACAAAATTAGGGCAATCCACTAGGATCCTGACTCCAAGGCCATTTATCTAAAACACATTTCTTCTTGGTCACTTGTATTTATCCATGAACCCACATACATGTGTGTGCTTGCATGTGTATATATGTATACAGTGTGTAGACGTATAAATGTGTGTGTCCACACACACACACACATATCAGATTTGTGATATCATTTATAAAGTGATCTCCCAGTGAGAAAGTCCCTCCGGCAATGCAGATAGCCTCCTGTTTGGTCTTAAAAATATGCCTGAAACTGTCAGAGGCAAAGGAGTTGTGCGGGTGCCAGGGCCCGTCCTGAGTTAATCCTAATGATGGACACTGGGTAGATACGATTGATTGGATCAATCCCGCCTCACGAAAGCCACGCAGCGCGCTCTCGCCATGGAGCATCGCAGTTCCACTGGCAGTGCCCACATTTGTCTCTTCGCTTTAATCAATTTGTCCTCTGGCTCCTTTCATAACAAAAACTTGGACTCAATAATCTTTTGTTCTTCTGACCTAGAAGCCCCAGGGCCCCTCACTCTCTGGGCACACAAAGAGCCTTGTCTGGCCTTCCACCGCCAGCCAATCGTGGGCTCTGGCCGCCAGACCAACGCGGCCCCCGCTGATAGAGATCGGATGAGCGGCAGAATGAGGATCTTCTGGTGACATGGGTAATGGCGAGATGATGAACAGGGCTGCTGAGAGACATGAGGAGGGGGTGGGGTGGGATGCCCCTATCTAGCGGGCGATCAGAGAGTCCTGGCCGAGCGTGGCTGGCCCAACGGACTATCTCTGAGCCTCCGAGACGACAGAGACGCCCTTCTGAGAACCGGGCTGGGCAACTCCATTCCTCCGATGCAGGATGTACCTCCGATTCCATCCAGAGAGAGGCTCCCCAGATGTAAGAGGGAGCCAGGGAACAGCAGCTGTTGAGGAAAATGGATCTTTTATTTTGTCAGACCCCATATTGAAGAAGTGATATGGGATCCTTCCAAAATCTTCCTGAAATCCTCCCGAAATCCTCCTTGTCGAGTTCCAGGTTCATCTGCTCAGCCAAAGGGCTAAATTTCCTAACTGACCCTAAGGCTCCTCTTGTACTGACATGGGAGAAAAGCACGGCCATGGGAAGTCACCGGCCCTGGAGATTTCAGTCCAAAGCCCGCCTCTTGCTACCACTATGACACTGAGCAAGTCATGTAACCTCTCCGGGGCTCAGTTTCCTTATCTATAAAAAGAGGGAAATAGGTACTAGATAATCCCTAGGGTTCCTTTAAGCTCTAGATCTACAAGCTTATCTATCACTTTCTATCACTTCACACATTAGAGAAATCAGCTCAGAATCTATGATCGTGCATCCATAGCTCAATACGAAGCAGAGGATCTGAATTTGAAACCCACTGACTCCCTCAATTGGACGATTTTCAGGTTCCTCCACCAAAAAAGAATGGCATCAGGCTCAATGGCCCAGGAGGTCAGCTCTAGACCCATGATGTCAGCACATTTGCAAGAAAGCCACAATGCACAAAAGGAAGGCACTAAGTGGTCCTCCCTTTCCAGCTGTCTTTGTTTTTAACTTGAAAAAGAAATCCTTCCTGCTCCCCTACAGTTTTCTCACAGAAAACCACAATAGTCTAACACTCCCTCCCTTTATAAAGAAATAAATAGGATTTAAACCTGGAACAAGAACACAGAAGCAATCAAAGCTTATTGTAATACAAAGATTTTCATTTTAAGAAGAAATACCCTTGAGACAGAGAGAGACAGTTAAAAAAAAAGAAAGTACGAAAAAGATCTGTTCAGGACTCCCCCTGAATGAAACAGATGAACAAACCAAAATTAAATGTAGAAGAAATAAGGCAGGCCTGATCTGGAGTAGGCAGGAGAGGAGAAAGGGTAAAAGGGGAGGTGGAGGAAAGGAAGAAGAAGGGAAGAAGGAGGGGGAGACAAGAAGGAGAGGGGAAGAGAAAAAGGAGGAAGGCCAGTACTTCAACTTAAAAAATATAAGCATGAAGCTACTATCTCGATTGATCTAGCAACACTCCACGGCAACAGCAAAAAATAAAGAATATCAGAAAGATATGAACGAATAATTCCAAAATTAGAACAAAAATGGAGATTAGACGGAAAGTTCCTTCTTCCCATTGTTGAAAATCTAGGAAAAAAGAGGAAAGAACCAAGGAAAGCTACTCCTAGGGAGTAGGGAAGGGAGGAAGGAAGAAAAAATTGGGAACTCAAAACCTTACAAACAGAATATTGAAAACTATTTTTACCTGTAAACGGGAGGAAAAGTATTGATAAAGGTCGGTACCTCCCTTCCGTACTTTCTCCCTCCCTTCTGCAAGTTATCTGATATAGGATTGACAGACCTTCCAAGGTGGAAATTGCATGGGGGCAGATGGATAACTCATCCAGAATGGGGAATCTTAGAACTGCCAGGGGCATGAAGAAGTAACTTAGTGCTACCAAGTGTCTGAGGCTGAATTTTAACTCTGGTTTCCAGGACTCCGAGCCCAGCTCTCTATTCACTGCACCATCTTGCTGTACAGCGGGAACATGGAAACTACTCATAGAGAAAATACAGATTATAGTATTTCCTTTCTATGACCTGAAATCTAAGCATTTACATTGCTCAAGGTCTCCAATTTTTCCAGACGAATCAGAGGGTCATAGCTCTCCAGCTGAAAAATGCCTCAGAACCCCACTCCTCATTTTATACTGGAGGAAACCAGGACCCGAGAAGTTGAGATAATTGCCCATGAGGACGTAGAATTTGGACCCAGATCCTTGGCCCATTGAGCCAGCAGATTCGTCACTGCTTGACATCCTTTGGATTCTACAAATGACCATCAATGTTATCCCAACCCAAAGACCCCATCCCACTTTTCTGGATGGTCCAGCCCTGCAAGGATCAGAGTCATGGGCCCCTAAACTCAGACTGTACCTTGTTCTTCATGAACTTGGAATGGCTCTTGTAAACCTCCACTTGCTTGATCTCTTCTTCGCGCTCCTCTGTATTCAGAACCCCGTTGGCTTTCAGCATCTGGATCTCATCCTCCAGGTCCCGGATGTTCCGTTCCAGTGAAGCAATTTTTGTGTCCTGTTGGTGAAAAATAGAGGGAAAAAAAATTATGTTCAGTATGCCTAAAATGGGATGTAAGGGAGAGAATCATGGAATACAAATCTACTTACTAAGCAGCTCTAAAGACAGAATTAGAAATTATATTAGATAATAAAAAAGCATTTTTAAATATTTCCTATATTCTGGGTACTGTGTTAAGCAGTGAAAATACCAAAAAAAAGGCGAAAAAAATCTATATTAGAATATGTATGAGTATATACATGAGTATGAGCATAGAGATCTACAGAGATACACATATCTCCACAGAGATATGCTTTAATATCTCTGTATTAGACATGTCGTTCTAATAGATATGCTAATCTGATCTAGCTATATCAGAATATGTCTAATGTAGAGATTTACATCTATATATTTAAACATTTACAATCTAGATAGAATCTCTATTTATATTCGAATATATATATCTGTGTAGAGATTTATGTCTCTATAGATATCCACACATAAATATATATGGCACATACATATACATATAGAAATAAATACATGTATATATGTGTATGTATGTGTGTATTTATAGCAGAGAGGTGGCTTGTGATAGAATTCTGAACTTACAATCCAGAAGATCTAAGTTCAAATCCCACCCGGGCAAGTCACTTAATTCCCATGTGCCTCAGTTTCCATATGAGTAAATAAAGGATAATAAAAGTACCTACAGCTTGGGTTGTGAGGATCAAATAAGATACTATTTGTAATTTGTGATGTTCTATTTTTCAGTCATGTCCTGCTCTTTGTGACCCCACTGGGGCTTTTCTTGGTGGACATACTGGAATAGTTTTCCATTTCCTTCTTCAACTAATTTTACAGATGAGGAAACTGAGAGAATAGGATGAAATGATTTGCCCAGGATCACACAGCTAGTGAGTGTCTGAGGTTGAATTGAAGTAGGAAAGAAATCTTCCTGCAAAGCTTTTTGCAAATCCAGATGAATGCTATTTGTTAATAAATATTTGTGTTTATTTAAAAAGAACCTTTATGAGCATGGAAATAAAGGTACTCTGATTAAGTACCTAAATTTAATTGGACTTGTCATATTGCACTAAGGATTAAATTTACAAGGCAAGTCAACAGTAACAGTAAATGTATCCCAAGAAAAGGGGAAAAGATGAGGAGGAGGAGGAGGAAGAGGAGGACGAGGAGGAGGAGGAAGAAGAGGAGAACGAGGAGGAGGTGGATGGATGATGACAATAACTATCACTCCTACTGCTACTGAGGAGAAGGAGGAAAAGAAAAAGGTGGAGGAGAATAGCTGACATTTATGTGATATTTAATAGTGCTCTGAGGATGCTCTGAAGACATTACTTCACTTGAACCTTATAACAAACACTCACCCAGATTTCATTTTTTACATTTCATGGCCAGAGAAGCTAACTCCCAGAGAGCCTGACTGATTAAATTAAGGCTCTCAAAAGAGCCTTGGTCTAGAGCTGAAATGACTCTAGAGGGAGTTGATCCAATTTTCTTCCTCTTAAAGATGAGGAAACAGAGACCCAAAGAGGTCTCACAATCTCCCAGGTCAAACAGATAGCACACAGGACCTCTGACCCAAAGTCGGGGCTCTTTCCCCGACTGTTTACACTGCTTCCTAAGTGCCAGTCAGGATGTAAACGTGGATGTTGCTGACTCTCAAATCTAGTACTTCACTATCTCCATCACACTGTCTGACACTATTTACATCAAAATCTGTATAACTTGGGATATAGTTCCCAAGTCTGTGTTTCCAAAACCACTTGTACAACAACGTTTTATCCCCCATATATTTCATAACTGAACTGTAGAAGACGTGTTTGGAATTTGGCTCTGGAATAGGTTGAAAGTCAAATCCATTGATATGGATAAAGATGGCACCAGAAAAAAGCAAAACTTATTAATGCATCCTGATTAAATGTTACTGGTGCTCTAAAAATGGAGACAATCTGGAGGAAATATGGGCAGAGTTCTGGACACAGGTTCTAAGCCTAAACCTGTGATATTAATCAAGTCCTTTAGTTGATAGACGATTCTGATTGAGTTTCTGCCAGAATTCCGGATCAAAATGAGAACAATAAGGTATTAACATGAATTAACTGATTAGTATTAGTGGGACTTCCTTCAACAACCAATTAGCATTTTATTATTAATATTATTTCATTCAATTATTTATTAATTAAATCAATTATTAATTTATTTAAGATTGTTTATTATTAAATTAATTTGAGAATTTATTAAGTACCTACTATGTGTCTACCACTCTGCACCAAAAAGATGTGTGAGTTAAACTTCAAAGAAAGAAAGAGATTTTAAAAGACAGAAATAATGAGATAGAGCATTCTAGGTATAGGGACAACCTGTATAAACAGAAGCAAGAGGTAGAAAGTTCTATGTCAAGAACAAATAAGCCAATTTGACTAGAACTTGGAGCGCATGAAGAGGAAAAGCTGGATCTTCAACTTAAAAAGGAAGATTGTCTAAAGGGCCAGATGTGGTTGCCCATGGAGCTCATCAACAAAGGATCAAAATATATGTGCAAAGAACGGCAAAACAAAGGCATAGAATCTAGGGTGGGATAAAAACAGAACCGCAATACTCCAGGGAAGAGTGTAGTGAGTATGAGGGGAGGCTGGGAAACAGCACTCAGGTCAATAAAAAGATTTTGCTTTTTAGTAATCTGGAAAGAGGCCAAAATGGGCAACCGGGAATCACTAAGACCACTGATTTTGAGTGGGTGTTTTATTATTCAATCGAGTCCGACTCTTCGTGACCCCATTTGGAATTTTCTTGACAGAGATACTGAAGTATTTTGCCATTTCCTTCTCCAGCTCATATTACAGATGAGGGACTGAGTGGGTGGGGTGATGTTAATGAACAACAGTGATTATTTTCCTCTGTTTTCAATTCTAAAAGGGATTACCATCTTTTGGATGAGAAAGATGGAACAAAAAGAGTTAACAAGGAGTCAAAAGCAGAGATGAGACAGATGTTCAGAGAACACCCAGGTTTTCCAAAGAATTCCAGTCCCCAAGCCCTGGATCTATTAAACTACAATATCCAGAAAGAATTAGTTGATGTGATTATGGGATCCATTGTTGGGAATCTTTGGAAGATCATAAATAATAGGTGCTGGGTTACAAGATTTAAGGACAAATTTCCTGATTTTCCACAAAGGGATGCTAGTAGAGTCTGCCACTGACACGCAAGTGAGTTTCATTTCTGCTTCTAGAAAAAGAATATAACACATTATTAAAAGGGTGATTTGTGAACACTGCAGAATGGAAATAGCAATTATTAAAAGCCAACACGACTTCATCATGAATGGGTCATGTCGCACAAAGCAGACGACCAGCCTGGTTGAATCTAAGAAATGATGAAGATAAATTATATCTAGCTTTCCATTTAATAGACTACCTCATTCTATCTTTATTGACAGGGTGGAGAATTTTGGAATAGACACCAATGCTACCAGGGGAATGATGGGACCCAAAGAGTAGCCACTGAGTTCACTGTTATCTTGCAGGGATGTCTCTGGTGAAGTACCCCAGAGATCAAGCTTTAGCCCGGGCTGTTGAACATTTTTATCTCTGACTTGGATGAAAGCTCGGCAGACATTCCTGCCAAATTTGCAGATGTTATGAAGTGGGAAAAGAGAGCTGTCACGATTGGTGAGGCTATCCAAAAAGATCTCAAAAGAATGAAAACAGAATTTAATGAGATGGGAATTATGAAAGATAAAGTAAAGAAAAGATCTATACTTGGTTTCTTAAAAATCCACATTCAAAGTTCAGGAAGAAAAGGGTGGATCTGAAGAACAGATCAAGTTAAAAAAAATATCTTGAGGTTTCAGTGGACCATAAACTCAACATGAGTCAACAGTAACACGGCATCCAATAAAGTTATTGATATCCTAATCTAATCTTAAGAGAGGAACACTGTCAGCAACAAGGGGTGTCAACATTTTGTTATCCTCTGTCCCAGTAAGACAATATCTTAAGGAGTTTATCCAGTTCTAGACATTTTAGGAAAGATACTGACAGCTGAGAGGGGGGTGTTAATAATAACAGTGAGTACTTGAAGGCTTTTTCATGCCTAATCTAACTTGATCCTTATAACATCCTTGTTTGACAGCTATTATTATTATTTTCCCCATTTTATCAATGAAAAAACAGAGGTTGATATGGACAGTCAGAGGGTTAGAATGAATTGTCCAGAACTAATAATTATCTAAGAACAGATTCGATTTCAGATCATCATGACTCGAAGGCAAGTGTCCTGTTCACTCTAAGCAAAGCACTTCTCAATACTCTCAGAAGTCAAGTCTACAACCATTTATTAAGAATCTGCTGTTTGTCAGGCACTGAGCTAAGTTCTTTGGCACACATTTAGGAGAAGACCCAAGGATGGTGTGAAGACCACAGATCATTAAAGCATCAGTTGATTAAAGAGACTAAAAGGGTTTAGCCTGGGGGTGGGAGTGGGGGAAGGACTTCAGAAGGATATGATTATTCCCTACAAGAATTTTAAGTTTTATGGTGTGGATGAGAAATTTGATTTGTTCTTCTCAGCTCTGGAATACAGAACAAGGATTAAGGGGAGGCATCCTTCAAGTCCTAGCTAAAGCCCACCTTCTATAAGAAGTCTTTCCAGTCCTTTTAAAAGTGTCTCAGCAGCAACAACAAGACTATGCAATGATCAATTCTGATGGATGTGGCTCTTTTCAACAATGAGACCATTCAGACCCAGTTCCAATGAGCTTGTGATGGAGCCCATCTGCACCCAGAGAAGCATTGTGGGAACTGAGTGTGGGTCACAATAGAGCATTCTCACTCTTTTTGGTTTTGTTTGCTTGCTTTTTTTCCTTTCTCATTTTTTTTTCCTTTTTGACCTGATTTTCTTGTGCAGCAAAATAATTGTATAAATATGTATGTCTATATTGGATTTAACATATATTTTACCAAGTTTGACATATGTTGGATTACTTACCATCTAGGGGAAGAGGGGAAATTGGAACACAAGGTTTTCCAAGGGTCAGTGTTGAAAAACTATCCATGCATATGTTTTGAAAATAAAAAGCTTTCATAAAAAAATGTGAGTTTCTTCTCTGCTTCTGTTGATTATATTGGTCACACCTTGTCAGATCCAAGGGTCCCCATGTTGTCTCTCCCATTAGCCTATGAGCTCCCCCAGGGCGAGAGCCATCTCTTACTTTTCTGCATATGCATGGCACTCATTATACTGTCTGGTACACAGTAGATGCTTAATAAATGCTTGTTAACCAACTGGTTGAAATAGGAGAAAGGTAAATTAAGATTTGACAAAAGGAAAAAAAAAGAGGTAGCCAAAAGCAAAACAGGTTGTCCAGGAAGGCAATGTAACACACCACACAATGGATGGCCCTTTTTCACAAGACAGGAGGGCAGGAGTCTTTCTTGGGCCCAGGTTGGTGGGCGTGGTCCCAGAGGTTCCCTCTAACTTTGATGTCAACCATGACTGAACAGAACTTTACTGTGATTGGAAATGTCATGCATTAAACATGGATGCTAATGATTAGAGGGACCTGCTTTTTCCAGGATGAAAGAAAACATGGCGACCTCTGTTAGCTTCAAGTCCAATCGACTGATTTAATGAAAAAAGAGGAAATATTGAATATTCAAAGATTCTGTATATCTTATACAAAACACCATGCTGGGCTTCAGGGACACACGGACAAATGCTATAATCATTACATTTCTGGCTAATGTGACAAACCACTGGTCATTTTTCTAGAATTTGAAAATTAATCAAGCATGTATTTATAAAGGAAGGATGGCACAGCAGAAGCAGAGACAGAATCAGCGAGAAGAGACTGACAAAGACAATCAGAAAGAGATAGAAGAGAGAGAGAGACTAAAATAGAGAGGAGAGACAGAGAGAGAGACAAGCAGAGAGAGAGAGGAGAGACAGATAGAAAGAAGAGACAAAGACAGTGAGGAGAGAGAGAGAGAGGGGGGGGGGGAAAGAGAGAGAGAGAGAGAGAAGAGAGAGAGAGAGAAAGAAGAGAGACAGAGAGAGAGAAGAGAGACAGAGAAAAGAGAGAGAAATAGAGTGGTGAGACAAAGAGAAACAAGCAGAGACAAAGAGAAGAAAGAGACAGAGACAGAGACAGAAAAGAGAGAAATAGAGACAGAAAAGAGAGACAGAGATAGAGACAGAGAGAGCTGGCCTTGTTGAAAGAAGATCTTGTTTTATGCCCCATTTCTAATGACACCTTAGCTGTATGACCCAAGACATTGACTATCCTGGATTCTAGGTAATTCTCCAAATAAACAGCATTTCTATGTAATAACCATAAAATCCAAGAGGCAATCAGAGAAATAGAATTGATAACCTCAAAGGTCCCTTCTAGTTCTAAGTCTCTGTTCTGGTAACCACCATAGAAAGAAGTATTAATGTCCCCATTTTCCAGATGAGAAAACTGAAGCTCTGTGAAGTAAACTGAGTTGTACAAGGGGCTGTATCCAGAAAGTGTCTGAACCTCAAATAGAATCCAGATCTCCTAATTGTAAGAGCAGTGCAGTGCTGTCAAGAAGCTGGTCCTTTCCCCTATAACTTCTAAAATACATTTTATGCTGTTGGATTCAATTAATCAATCAATAAGCATTTATTGAGCATCCACTATGTGCCAGGCATTATGTTAAATTGCCCAAACAATGACTGCCCTTAAGGAGATTGTATTCTAAGAAGGAGTTAATGTATAATTAAGTGCATGCAAGGTATAGGGAAGTGATGTCAGAAGAATGGCCTTACCAAGCAGGGCTTCTTGCAGAAGGGGAGATGTTAGCTGGGTTTTGAAGGAAACCTGGGACATTAATGAGGAAGATGCAGAGGGAGAGAATTTCAGGTTTAGGGGATGAACCAATGGAAAAAAGCATGGAGTGGCAAAATGATGGCTCGTATACAAGGAACAGTAAGGAGGCCAGTACGGCTTAATTAAAAAGTACATAAAAAAGGAGTAAAGTATATTATTTATTAATCAATCAATTTAATATTAATAAATAAAAATAAAGGGGAATTAAAAGTATAAAGAAGCCAAGTTTTGAGAGCTTTAAAGGCCACACAAAAGATTTTCTGTTTGATCCCAGAAGCAACAGGGAGTCACTAGGATGTACTGAATGGAACAGGGGTCAGGGAGGTGACCTTTTTCCTTTAGCAAAGTCACTTGAGCAACTTAGAAAATGCTGGGCTGAGGTAAGGAAGCTGTCAGGATCTGCTGCCATGTCTAGGCAAGAAGAGGTTTAAGGTTAGAATGGGACCTTCATACAATAGAATTAGCATCAGAGGAGAGAAAGGGACCTTTACAAGAGAAAAAGGTAAAAATAGTAAAGGTAGAAATATATTAAAATTTGTCAATGGATTGGGTACGTGGGGTTAGTACCAGTCAGTGATGGAGGATGAAATTATACTTGTAATCCTAACTGAGAAGGAAGATAGTGGTTTTCTTGATGGCTGTGGAGAAGATGGGAAGGAAGGAAAGCTCAGGGGGAGAAATGAGTTCTTTCTGTTTGGAACATGTAGAGTTCAGAGGTCTACGCTATCCAGTTGGAGAAGTCCCAGGGAAGAGAATAAGATTGGATCTATTACATCTAGGAATCATCTTCAGAAACGATCATTGAGTCTGTGAGAGCTGATGAGATGACATCTATCACCGTGTGAGAGAGCAGAGAGGGAAGATCATTCGATTCAACAAGGATTCATTAAGTACCTACTGTGTGCCAGGCACTGGGCTAGGTGCTGAGAAGGAGCCAACATTACGCCAAGGCTAAATTAAGATGTATAATAGAGCAACAGCAAGATTGCATGATGATCAACTGTGACAGACAGCTCTTCTCAGAAACTCTGATTCAAAGCAATTCCAATGAACTTTGAATGGAAAATGCCATCCACGTCCAGAGAAGGAACCATGGAGACGGAATATGGATCAAAGCATAGTAGTTTCACCTTCCTTTTGTCATGCTTTTTTCTTTCTTATGTTTGCCCCTTTGTTCTGATTTTTCTTTCTCAACATGACTCAAATGCAAATATATTTAAAATGAATTCATATATGAGATTACTTGCTAGCACAGGAAGGGGAAAGAAGGGAGAACTCAAAATCTTATAAAAAATCAATGTTGAAAACCTTTTTTACATGAATTTGGAAAAAATATATTATCTAAAAAATTAATATGTACAGGGCAAATAAATACAAATCCTGCACTAAATAATTTCCTGGTGGGTTGGGAAGTAGGAGCATTAATAATTGGGGGAATCAAGAAAAACCTTATGTAGGAGATGCTATCTGTTATGCCTTCTGTTTACCAATATGTCTGTTTCTAAAATCCACATGTCCAGTATCCAGGAGTGAGTTTCACTGTGGAAATATCTGCAGAGTCCCCAGATCTTTAAACACCTCATAATGAGTCTAAGGTTACCATAAATGCTCTTGTTGACTTTCTTACAAGTCCTTTACATCCTGTACTCTTTGTACATCTTTAATTTGTCACCAATTGGTGTCGAAACAGTTGGCTTCTGATGATTGGCTGTTGTGAATTTGGCTTTTTGCCAACACATGAGGTGTCAGTTAGCAATTAATGAAAATGCCATCTCTGAAAAGAGTTACATAGAGCTTTTCGCTGGACTATTGGGAATAATATTGGAGCAAAGAAATCCCAAAACAGATTAAAAATTAAGTCCTGAAATTTAGTGAAGATTCATTGGCCTCTTCCCATTAGAAACTGGGCAAAACAAAAAAGCAAATTTGTGAGATGGCTTTGGATTTAGGGCAATTTTCCTAAACTAATGAACATCCTTTTCATTTTTATTCAGGGTGTTCTGCGTTATGTCGAGCTAGAAGAAGAATGAATGGTATTATAGGAGACACTTCAGGAAGAATATGCTTTCTGGGTAATAATCCTGTCCCATTTAGGAAGACTGCTTCAAAAGAAGCAGAAATCGACCCTGGCAATCTACAGGAAGCCTTGTGCCCCGTGGGAAAGAAATGTGAGAAAATGATTTCAGTTCTCTCCAAGAGTGGGAGATAAAGGAGACAAAGGGGATCTCGGGTTCAAAAGACAATGACCTTTGTACTTGGACAAATGGAGAGTTGGCCAAGAAAGCCAAGAAGCAGTGATGGAAATGCAACTCCTGAAATGGGACGCAAACAAAATGGTGGCTATGGCAACTGATTCTCCTTTCCATCTTATTTTGAGGAATTAGGAGTGAAGATTTCTTTTTAGCCACCAAAGCTATTCAGAGTAGAGAAACTGCTAAAATGTGGCTGTATTAGATCATACATCATGTTCCAAAAGTCTCAGCATAGTTTTAGACTATTAGCTCCATTAAAGCTTTAAATGGCACTAAAGTTTTAGGGACAATCTGTACACTTGTCCTTGCAACTACTACTCATTTCCTGCTCCATTTCATAATTTCTTCAAGATCTAAAAGTTCATGAAGATCTGTACTCCCACTTTTTCAAAGAAGAAGGCAATTTTGAATGAGGAGGCTCCTGCTCTGCTAATAAGTAGAAAGCCACCTCCTTTATCAGCTTAACCTTAAATACTGAGGACTCTCTTTCTTGAGACCTTCTGGTATCTATAAGAAAGTGTTCTCCTTCCCCCATGAATGTAATTACAAAAAGTCCAGACTATCTCTATTGAACCAACCAATCAATCAAAAGAATAAACTAGATGTAAAAAAAAAAAATCCTTAATTAACTTGGAAGGAGTAAAACATTGTGATCAATGGATGAAACCAGATGAGTCACTGAGGCAGTGTTTGGATTCAATGGAAGAATCAGACATACCTGCAAGCCTATAGAGGGCACAGCAAGCCAATGTACAATTGGGCATTCCAGCAAGAGTTTCCGTTACATATAGTTTAACATGTTTAATATTTTAACATATTTAACATGTATTATATTACCTGCCATCTAGAGGAAGGGATGGGGGTAAGGAGGAGAAAATTTGGAACTCAAGGTTTTACAAGGGTTAATGTTGAAAAATTATCCATACATGTGTTTTGCAAATAAAAAGATTTAATAAAAAAATGAAAAATTAAAATAAATTTTAAAAATATATAAAAAAATAAAAAGTGTTTTGGCTGAAGCCTAATCTAGTTACGGGCAAGAATAAGGGGAAGAAGATTGTTAAGACTGAATTCTAGCTGGAAAATGAAAGGATGTCCATCAATTGGAGAATGGTTGAGTAAATTGTGGTATATGAACATTATGGAATATTATTGTTCTGTAAGGAACGACCAGCAGGATGAATACAGAGAGGACTGGCGAGACTTACATGAACTGATGCTGAGTGAAATGAGCAGAACCAGGAGATCATTATATACCTCAACAACAATACTGTTTGAGGATGTATTCTGATGGAAGTGGATCTCTTCGATAAAGAGAGCCTTAATTGATCAAAGATGGACAGAAGCAGCTACACCCAGAGAAAGAACACTGGAAATGAATATAAACTGCTTGCATTTATGTTTTTCCTCCCGGGTTATTTATACCTTCTGAATCTAATTCTCCCTGTGCAACAAGAAAACTGGTTCTGCACACATATATTGTATCTAGGATATACTGGAACCCATTCAACATGTAAAGGACTCTTGCCATCTCAGGGAAGGGGTGGAGGGAGGGAGGGGTAAAATCAGAACAGAAATGAATGCAAGGGATAATGCTGTAAAAATTACCCTGGCATGCATTCTATCAATAAAAAATTATTAAAAAAAAAAAAAGACTGAATTCTAAAAAGTCAGAAGACTTGGACTTTCTCTGAAGGTTGGTAGTAGGGTACACCCCCCCAAAACTGAGGATGATAACGGCTTCTACAGAAGACACTGACAGACACACCGAGGATAGAGTAGACACACCCGAGAAAGGCAACTTAGAAATTCTAAAATGGCATCAAATAAGGACTTGTCCTTAATCATATAGCTAGTAAATGCCTGATTCAGGCTTTGAACTTGGGCATTTCTGACTCCAAAGCCAACCCTCTCTCATTAATTTAAAACAACATCACAGGTCTATGAGATACTGAGTCATCCACTGCAGCGATTAGCTAAAATTGCTTTATCTATGTTGGCAATCTGACCTACCCAACAACCTCGGGAGGTATATGGTGGAATGACCATTGTTGTGAAGTTCTGGACAAAGAAACTAAGATGCAGTGAGATTAGATGACTTGCCTAAAGTTATAAAACTAGTAAATGCAGGAGTCTTGTTTTAAAATTATTACTACTTTATTATTATCATCATTATTAAACTTCAGTAATCTAATGAAAGAAAAGTAGTGAGTAGATGATTTTTTTTTCCTCTGTAAAAAATTTTGGTCCAAATACATCACAGTCTATTGTACTATTTAAAATGTTTTCCCCCTCATTTCATTTTTATTTTCTGTGTAGGTTATAATAAGATGAAGTGAGTCTGTAAACCAATAGTTTTTTGTCTTAGCCAAGATTTACATGAAAAAAGTCTTATAGAATTAACATAATTTTCTGGATTTTCGGAAGTCATCATTAGACCTTTGCTCCCTTGATCTACTTGGATAATTACCTTCCTTGACTCTGCTAGGGAAGATCTGAATTTAATGGGATCAATGAGAAATTTTGAAGGAAATCATTAGATGAATTATGTTCTGCAAACAACAGAAGAGCAAAAAGAGGAGGGAAACAGTCAAAGACATGGATCCTGAAAGTCCAAGATAGCACTTTCATATTTGAGGTGCTACTCACAGGATCCCCCACCATCACCCCAGGATTCTCATTTCTTGTCCATCATTCCAGGTTGTTTTCTGTCCTTGATAAAGCTCTCATCTCACCAATCTGGATAAAGATTGCGGCCATCAAAGAAGAGGAAAGGCGATATCGGAAGTCTCCAGCTTCCAAGTCTGGTACTCCATCTCACACTAGCATTTACCCCCCAAGGTTGTTGTGAGGACATAAAGTTTGCAAAGTGCTAAACATATCTTCAAGTTCCATATGAATGCTAGGGTCATGATACCGTACACACATGAGTGGAGGACAGACTTTGACATCAGAACTCCCACCTCTGAGATACAGGCAAGCTACTGAACCTCCCAGTCCTCCAGGTCAGAGGTATCCAACTCAACTGGAAGGGAGGCCATTAATCTCTACAAGAGGATATGTGCTGGCTATAGTTGACTTCAAAAAAACACATATTAATATTATCTAGGTTTTATATTGTTTTTATTTATTTTATTAAATATTTCCCCATTTAACTTTCATCTGAAGTTTTATGGGATTCATTTGACCCTCCTGCCCTAGACTACTCCCTAAGAGAGATGTCTTAACCCTCTCTAACGAGGTCACAGACTTCTAGCAGTCTGGTGAAGTTTCCTGAACCCCTTCACAGAATTAGGTTTTTAAACCATTAAAGAAAAGGCCAAATTTCAGTTACAGAGTCCAAAAATCAGAAAGTATAGAGGAGTTGCTGATGTATATTGGCAGAAGGATTTGTTTTTGAGGGATTCTCTCTCTATATATATATACACGTATGTCACAGATATATCATCATCAATAAAAAGAGAAAAGATATTTATGTTATCTCAAAGGACTGTAGATACAAAAATGCTTTGTAAACATTGGAACTGGATTATCAACTTATGATATAAATCATGATAGTATGGACAATAACAACAAAATTCTAGATAAACTGACAGGAGAAGAATTTCCAAAGGTAATAAAAAAATCAAAGGACTTTTCTGTTATGATCTAGTTGAGTTAAAATCAACATTGAAAAAACAAACCGCAAACACAATACCAAGTTATGGACATACCCACGTGCCCACATAAAACAGATATGTTCATATGCATGCAAACCACTCAGAATGACTTGGGGGACCCTCCTCATCTTCTTGAGGCACCATTACTTTTCCTTTTAACATCAAACATGATAGTTCTGTTAAGTAACTGAGAAACAGATTTTGTTCCTCTCTAGGAACAGTGGAACATTGTGGGGGAAGGAGGGAGGGAGAGAGTAGGCAGGAAATCAGAAAGGCAATATAATTGACTCATCCGCTCTGACAGTTGGCCCATTACTGGGTGTCACCATGTACTCTTCCTTCCCCATGTACTAAGAAGTGATCAGTAATCCATTATAAAAGATGAAAGCCGATATCTTTTCTTTCCATTTTATCAAAGGGCCCTCCACAAAGCCTGCTGTCTTCCATGGCTTTGTCCGGGGACACGGTCGAAGACGAGAAATCCAAAAAGGGTCAACTGAGTCTAAAGAAGACATGATCCAATGGGAAGGAAATGTCCCTGCACAATTATATCGCCCTCTATTTAGAATAAAACATGAAACTATTATTACTGGACACCACAGAGGCTCTGGTCGGTTTCCCTTTTAAAATCTCTCTTGCTGGGGATGAGAGTAGGACTTTCCAAACCTACAACCTTTGGCCATGTAGAGCGGGGCTGTCTCTGGAAAGATTTATTGTGTGGGGCTAACCACTGT
Source organism: Antechinus flavipes (assembly GCF_016432865.1). Classification (NCBI taxonomy): domain Eukaryota; kingdom Metazoa; phylum Chordata; class Mammalia; order Dasyuromorphia; family Dasyuridae; genus Antechinus; species Antechinus flavipes. Next base: position 12,488,315 of record NC_067398.1, read on the forward strand.
TCTAAAGGGCCAAGTTAATCACCAGAAGCAGAAGGAAAGGTTTGGCATGAAATCCATTAGAAAAACAGAACTCACTGCTCATCACTGGTTCTGGGTTAGTTTTTATTTTTTGTTTTTAATCATCAGACCTTGAAAAGATGAAGAATTGTAGCATAAGAAGGTACAAACTGGCCTTTCACAAGTAGAAAGAATTCAAATATTTTTCGTGGATTAAAAATCCCCAAAACAAAAATACTTTCTTTACATTGTATCGTGACCTCTCCATTGGTGAGCCTCCATTGGTGGAGGGGTCCAGGCCCATCTGCCTTCATTTCCCTCTCAGGTCCTATTCTTGATTTTCTGGGCTTTAGCACTAAAGAGCTTTCCCTCTTCCCAACCCCTTTTTTTGTCTCCTTTTATATATTCTTCTATTAGAATGTGAGCTCCAAAAGAGTAGGTACTATCTTTTTTGCATGTATATCTATCCTCAGTACAGTGCCTGGCACACAGTAAGTGCTTAATAAATATTTCTTCCCTTCCCTCCACAGAAAGGAAGAAAGAAACTGGAAGCTGGAAAGTTTTAATGACCAACTTGGCCCCAATGAGAAGATAGGAGCAGGTATCTACCTCAGCTTCTCTGTACAGGTAGAAGACTGTAGGGGAAGGGAAGGGAAGGGAAGGGAAGGGAAGGGAAGGGAAGGAAGGAAGGGAAGGGAAGGGAAGGGAAGGGAAGGGAAGGGAAGGGAAGGGAAGGGAAGGGAAGGGAAGGGAAGGGAAGGGAAGGGAAGGGAAGGGAAGGGAAGGGAAGGGAAGGGAAGGGAAGGGAAGGGAAGGGAAGGGAAGGGAAGGGAAGGGAAGGGAAGGGAAGGGAAGGGAAGGGAAGGGAAGGAAGGGAAGGGAAGGGAAGGGAAGGGAAGGAAGGAAGGAAGGAAGGAAGGAAGGAAGGAAGGAAGGAAGGAAGGAAGGAAGGAAGAAGGAAGGAAGGAAAGAAGGAAGGAAGGAAAGAAGGAAGGAAGGAAGGAAGGAAGGAAGGAAGGGAGAGAGGGAGGGAGGGAGGGAGGGAGGGAGGGAGGGAGGGAGGAAAGGAGGGAGGAAAGAAAGGAATAAGAAAGGTCAACAGTATCAAATGATGAGGAATATGAAGACTGAAGGAGAAAAGTACATAGATAGATAAAAGCTATCAGCAACCTCAAAGAAATTCCTCACATTTTGGTTCCACAAATTGTTTCCTTAAGATATAAAAAGCTCTCAAGGGTCCACACATTTATGGAAGCAAAAGATGACATGCTAAGTGCAAAACGATTTCTATTTGGTTTAAGGGCACACTATGTTCTAGTTCTATTACTTTTAAACATCCTACTTAGGTTTTATTTCAGAAAAAAAAAATGCACGGCACAGAATGAGCCAAGAGCTCGAGGATGGAAGGCTTAGGTTTAGCTCTTACCTCTGACATTCCCTGGTTGAGGGAACTAGTGGAATGATAACAATCACAATCACAATCAAGGATAATGCTTTCAGCCACGTATATAGAATTGTAAATTTTGCAATTCATTATGTATAGTATGTGTATCTCCACAATGTGAGTATATACGTATATACACTGTGTATATTTTCTATATGTATACATCTGCATATACCTGTGTTTGTGTGTATGATTTCATTTCATCTTCACAAAAACACTAGTAGGAAAGTTCCAGTGACTTTATTTCCCCCATTTTACAGATGAGGAAAACGAGAGGAGTGACTTTCTTGAGGTCCCATAGCTAGTAAGAGTTTGAGACAGGGTGTGAACTTGGGTCTGCTCCTCTCTGAAGTCACAGCACAACGTCCCCCCTGCCCCTGAGGCTTTCCAAGTCCCTTGATCTCCAGATGCCAATTCCCTGGGACCTAACTAGGAAATCATAAAAGTTTTATAATCCCCATTAAGAGAGAGAAGTCCCCTGCTGAATTGCCCATGATGACAAAGTCTCCACAGCCTTCACTGCATTTCCTCAACATCTACTAGGAGAGCTCCTTTGAGGTCTATGGGATGCCTTGGGCATGTAACTGGGCATGGAAGAACAAGGGTCTGATGGGAAGCTAAGCAAAGATTTCTAAATTGCCATAAATGTCCCCAAAGGAGAGACTCCCAAGTACCCTCGGAAAAATACAGTGTCTGCTGGCTGACGGCCATGTATGAAAGGATGGGGCAGGGAACACAAAAGGGACAACGGCCCTTGATGGGGGGAGGCTCCCCACGGAGAAGCCGTGTTATTCTTGTGCTTTCATCCGTCCCTGAACATCAGACAGCTGGGCAGGGACGGTCCCGGAGAAGGACTGAGTCACCCAAATAGCTTCCAGATGAGAAAGTAGGTATCACTTGGGCCTCACGGCCTCACCCCACCCAGGGATGCCTTGTCATCTCCACCCCCTCCCCATCATTCTAAGGAGCAGCTGGAGCTCTACCTCAGTAGAATTAGTCGCCCCAGCACCCCATCTCAGCAATATTGGGGGGAAGGGGGAAGGGAATATGAAAAGATAAGGATTTGAAACCCTGATTTTTCACAAAGAGGTTGAATGAAGAATTCTGCCCTCTTCTTGGTGCTGCTCTCTGGGACGCTCCCCCTTCCTTTTTGCTCTTTCACTAATGTGGGGAATTCCCAGCAGAGAAAGTAGGAGAGAGGAGCTTCCCTGTACTTGGTCTTCTTGTCCCCAAGACCAATTCCCTGTTCTGCCCATCCTGCCTCTGATCTCCTCGGATCTAGAGAGACACGGAAACAGAATCTGTGTCCACACTGGCTCGGTCCATGGAAATTGCCACGGGGCCACATGAGTCCAAGCAGGGCGGACCGACAGGGCAGGCGGACTGATGGGAAATTCAGTGACTTTCCATCTGGGGCACGGGACCGAGCATTATCACGCTGGAAACTTAGAGGGGGAAGTTGACATTAGCCTTGTGGTTGACTCCCCAAGCCTCCTGGCTCCCCCTCCAGCCAGCAAGGAAATTACAATCCCTAAGTAAACAGCCAGTACTAGGTCATCTGAAGCACTGGGGAGCGGGGAGGGCTGTCTCTCTTCAACATCCAACCCAGGAGCCATGGCTAAGGTCAAAGAAACAAACAAGTTAAAAATCGACATTTTAGCAGCCACCTTCACTCAAGCAGGCAGCTGGCTCTCTGTCCAGGAGTCAATAAGCATCTTAGGCCACCCCGAGGTATGACTAGCTCTTGTCGTCCCCAGGGAAAGAAGCGGAAGGATGCACACAGATCACTTTTTAAAAGACAAATCTAATAAAGTGGGGAGACATCACGCTAAGACTGGGGAAGGCGGAGGACCCTAGAGCCTTCAAAAGGCCACTGTTGGGGGGACCGGGCGGAGCACAGAAGAACTCAGCTGGAGCAGCCACGGGGTGCCTTCCATGGATCGCTGCCCCATCGACTGATCGTTTTTGCCAACCAGTTACTAAGCTCGATTGAGTCTGTGCTACTGGAAAGATGATGACTGCCCTCTAAAGTCTCTCCCCAAAGGCGAAGGCCATCCTGGCTACGGCCATCGGCTGAACAGAGTATCTTAGTTACATTATCAGAGAACAACATAAGTCGGGCAGCCTTTTTCAGTGGAAGACAGAACTAACATCAGGACCTAGAAACTGGGCCGGCCGATTCTTCACCCCGGGCCCTTCCCATTAGACCAGTCCATCACCTTCAACTGGCCATCACGGAGCTTACACCCTGAGAAGACATGATTTATGATCTAGGAAGCCGGCCAAAAAGGCAGACTCGTGAGTGATACCCTAAGAGATGGCGGCCCCAACTCTACCACCAGAGGTTGACTCATGGGGCTTCTGCTTTCACAAAGGGCAGGCCACGATGAATCAGCTCTCCTCAAGGGCCAAGAGCCAATCAGCCCTCATCAAGGGCCAAGGACCATTCCTGAACTCCTGAATCAGCCCTCCTCAAGGGCCGAGAGCCAATCAGCCCTCATCAAGGGCCAAGGACCATTCCTGGGCTCCTGAATCAGCCCTCCTCAAGGGCCAAGGGCCAATCAGCCCTCATCAAGGGCCAAGGACCATTCCTGGACTCCTGAATCAGCTCTCCTCAAGGGCCAAGGACCATTCCTGGGCTCTTGAATCAGCCCTCCTCAAGGGCCAAGAGCCAATCAGCCCTCATCAAGGGCCAAGGACCATTCCTGGGCTCCTGAATCAGCCCTCCTCAAGGGCCAAGGGCCAATCAGCCCTCATCAAGGGCCAAGGACCATTCCTGGACTCCTGAATCAGCTCTCCTCAAGGGCCAAGGACCATTCCTGGGCTCTTGAATCAGCTCTCCTCAAGGGCCGAGAGCCAATCAGCCCTCATCAAGGGCCAAGGACCATTCCTGGGCTCCTGAATCAGCCCTCATCAAGGGCCAAGAGCCAATCAGCCCTCATCAAGGGCCAAGGACCATTCCTGGACTCCTGAATCAGCTCTCCTCAAGGGCCGAGAGCCAATCAGCTCTCCTCAAGGGCCAAGGACAATTCCTGGGCTACTGAATCAGCTCTCCTCAAGGGCCAAGGGCTATTGCTGAGCTCCGAGAGCTTCCGTTTGCTCTCTGCTCACAAATTCCACAGAAAACCAAACCTCCTCCCTTGGTCTGTTTATTCAGCAAAGCACAAGCAGGAAAGAAGAGAGGACTGATTTGTAGTGAGAAGCCATCAAAGGATAAATGGGTGTCAAGCACCTACTAAGTGCTGGGCATAGTACTAAGTGCTAGGAAGATGAAAAGAACTGGCTTTGCCTCTTGCTTCAGCCTTGTTGTTGCTATTGTTCCATCATTTCAGTCATGTCCACCTATGACCCCATTTGGGGCTTTCTTGGCAGAGATCCTGGAGCAGTTTCCTTTTCCAGCTCATTTTACAGATGAGGAAACTGAGGCAAACAGGGAGAAGTGACTAGCCCAGGGTCACACAGCCAGTAAGCGTCTGAGGTGGGATGTGAACTAAGGAGATGAATCTTCCTGATCCCAGACTAGATCAATGTCCATTATCATTATCCCTCATGTGACTTAGGCAAGAAACTTCTCTCGGGCCTTATCTCTTCTGCAAAATGAGGGAGCAGACTTCATCCCTCCCATACCCCCATTCTATAATCTTATAAACTCCTCTTCAGGTGCACATTTGATGAAGAAAACTGAGGCAGGGAGAATCTAGGTCAAACAGCTAGCTGTGAACACAGGGGCTCCGCCCCTGAAATTTTGCAAACCCCAGACTAAGAGATGGCCGAGAATCCCAGTCCACCCTCTTCACTTTATGAAGGGGCAAAGGGAAGTAAGGGGAGTCACGTGCCTAAGGTCACCTCACTAGGAAGCAGCAGAGAAGGGACGCCAGCCCAAGCTCGCCTTTCTGCTCCATATTTTCACAGCTGGATTCAGAGCGAGAGGGTCTGTAAGGCTACCTGGTCCAACCCCCTTCCCGACAGGTCACACTTACAGGAGAGAACCTAGAGCCTCTGCCTCCTTCTTGCTGTCCCGGGCAAGGGGCAAATACCATTTTTCAGGCTACACCTACTAGGGAGGAGAGGTCCTATAAGTAAATCCAGGCTCAAAGGAAAGTCACCTCAAGAGCAGTGAGTAAATACCTATTGTGTACCAAGCACTGTGCTAACCTTATTAAGTGTCTACTGTGTATCAGACAGTGTGCTAAGCTTATTAAGTGCCTACTGTGTGCTAAGCTAACTAAGCACTGAGGACACAAAGAAGAACAAAACCCAGCCCCTGCTCTCGAGGAGCTCCTGTTCTGTTGGGAGACACACTATATAAGCAACTCTAACTCCAAGGAGACGAGACCATGAAGCCGAAAGGAGCCCAGTGGGCTCGGAATTGGCAGGAGCTGCTCTTATCTCCAGGACGTGGCTCCTCCCCAAGATAGAACTGCGGGAGCCTCTTCCTCCCTGCCGACCGGCACTTGGCTCAGGTTGCATCTCGGCTCAGGTTATCATGGCAGCTTCCAGGACCAGCCCGGCTTCTTGTCATGGAATGAATGCTCTTGCAACTCAGGCCAGAGCACTCAGTCAGGCTCCCTAAGCACGGCAGATCTCTGGTGTCCCCAGACCTGCATCAGCCAAGAAATGACAGTTCTTTACCCCTTTGAAAAACGCCCACCGTTCATGTGTGGCAGCCCCAGGGAGCCTCGCAATAACCCTGTGCACTAGGGCCAATGGACTCCATTTTCCCCTTGGGGAGATGAAGCTTGTAAGTATCCAGTAAGGAAAGGAAATGAGGGTTTTCCCAACCCCAAGTTCATTATCCCATCCTGTCAAAAGTCACTGAGCGAAATGACCCCAAAAATGGCAATTATCAATGTGGGACTGGGACGTAAGCAAACAAATGCATTGTGGGTAGAGCTCTGAACGGGTACCATCATTTTAGGAAGCAATTTGAAATTATGCAAATCAAGTGACTAAAACGTCTGTACCCCTTGAACCACCGACTGTATTCCTGGGCTCAAACCCAAGTGAGCCCCGGATAAGAAGAAAGTCCTGGATGTTCCACAATATTTATAGCAACACTTTTTGGTGATCATAAAGAGTTAGAAGACAAGCGGGGGGCCATGGACCAGCTAAAGACGTCAGGGTACATGAATGCAATGGAATATGACTGTGCTGTAAGAAATAATCTGGGATGAGTTCAGAGAAACTAGAAAGATCTCCAGGAACTGATGACACAATAACGATCGCAGAGGAAATGGAAAGAACGATGTGCACCAAAATATCGTGTTTGATCAAATGAAACCAGAGGAGATCCCCACATGGCCCCTTTGTGGGGTCCTAGTTGTCACACATGTCACAGGTCTGCAGATTTTCAGTGTATTGATGAGCCGTGTGAGGGCTTTTTCTAAATTTCTAATTCCTAAAAATTACAAATTGTAATTACAATGACAATTTCTACAAATTACAATTATAAAAACGGGCTCTTGGGAAGGGGGAGGGATACTTGAGATAACTGGAATGATAGAAGAAAATAGAAAATATTGATTAAAAACTTGTTTTAAAAAAAATAGCATGGACTTGAAAAAGAAGGCAGGCAAGGAAAATACTTGTGATGGCAAGCCACCGAGGGACAAGAAGTCACCCAAGTCCTTTTCTAGGCTTTGAGCAAGTGTGGAACAGCCACTAATAGGCCTCTATGAAAAGCTGACTCTGGGTGACAAGGAGGTGAGAGTAAGTTCCACTGCAAATCCAAGTCTTATTGCCTTCGGCCATAAAGACCAAATGTCCCTGGGAGTTTGATGCTCTAGGGAAAAGTAAGGGAAGAGGTGGAAAGCTGGCTTTGAAGCTAAGTTCAAAGGCTTTCACATACTGACAGTATGACCCTGAGCAAGTCCCTTACTCCCTGAAAACCCCTGAGGTGGCTAAGACTGTATATCCCATATTGGTAGAGGGATTTTCCTTACCAGGATTCGCAAGAGTGATGAAATTATAGGCCATGGGTGTGTGTTTACATCTCTGTATGTATTTGTGCATGTATTTATATATGTATCTCCATTGTGCATGCATGTAGATTATATTTACTAAGTATGTATATTATGTACATACCATATCATATGTGTGTATATTATATATATCTGCATAGAAACATGAATATATATTCATTTATTTCTTGCACATGCAATAATAAATAGCTAGGGGGCAGCTAGAGGGCACAGTGGATAGAGCGCCGGCCCTGAAGTCAGGAGGACTTGAGTGCAAATCCGGCCTCAGACATTTAACACTTCCTGGGTGACCCTGGGCAAGTCACTGAACCCCAAATGTCTCAGAAAAAATACAAATAATAATAATAATAATAATAAATAGCTAGAGTTTGCATGGCACGTTTAAGTCACAAAGTGCTTCATAAATGTTATTTCATCTGATTCAACAAACCAGGGAGAGAGATGCCATTCTTATTGCCATTTTGGAAGTTGCTCGGAGTCCCCTGGCTAGATATGCATGTGCTGAATAATACGAGTCCAGATATTCACATGTATACATGCATACTACATACATGTCTGCACATACAGCTGTTGAATGTATCATTAAACTTGGATTATATGTAAATGTGTGTACGTGTGTGGAATTAACAGGGTTCTCCAACAGAAGAGGTTGGAAGATCAGTGTAGGAGGAAGGACACAGGATTAGCATCAGGATCTGGGAAAAATCCGCCTTCAACACTATCAGTATGATGTTGGGTAAATGACATCCTCCTCTGGGCCTGATCCTTCATCTATAAAAAGGATAGGGTTAGACCATCTCTAATGTGTCTCCCTCTAAATGGATGATCCTAGAGAAACGACTTCTCTTACCAGGCTCTGACCCACTATCAGACCCACCATGAACCAAAAGCAAGGATTTGTACATGGATGGGTCTTTTCATTTCAGTTAGCCCATTTAGCTCTCAATTTTTCAAAGAAAATAAAGACTCCCTGTTGGCAACTATTCCTCAGGGCCGGTCAAATCTCGGGGGCCTCAATTGGCCAAAAGTAGACCTCCACCACTTCAAGATCTCGAAATGAGCTTCAATGCAGCCTTGTAGCACAACTCTCACAGGATCCACAAGAGGATACCATAAAGCACCTAAAGCAATATAAGTGCTCAGGACTGGCATTTAGTAGGCGCTTCATAAATGTTTGCTATAAAATGACTGAAAACCCGATACTTGCTATTCCTGACTTTAAAGTCAGGAGCAAGATTCTGTCCATTTTGCTTCTTCTTGTTTTTTAGTTTCATAATGTCAAATAAAAGCACAAAAGCTGTTATTCCTGACTCCAAATGGAACAAATCCCAGCGTTTATAATAATCAAAAATTAAAATCAATCGGATTGTGTTTGTACACTCCAGAGAGATCAGCTTTTTTCTGCTTGGTCCCTGAGAACAGAAATAAGAGCAAAGGGCAGATGTTGAAAACCAGATTAGGCTGGATGTGAGGGGGAGAGGAAGAAAATTACCTAAAAATAACTGAAGCGATCCAATGGCAGCATGGGCTGCCTTAGGGCAAAGGGACATATTCTCCATAATTTGGACACCTTCAAGTTCAAGCTGGAGAATGACACATCAGGGATGATGGAGAAGGATTTATATTTAGGTGATAATTAGACTAGATGACTGCCAACGTCTCCTTCGATTCTGAGATTCCGTGATTCCATGATGGGAAGGGAAGAATCGGTTTTTTAAACAGTCCATAATATTTTATAACAATGGAAAGAGGAAATTTGTTTTTTTAAGTACTTAAAGGTTGAGTCACTAAAAGAAGAAAAAGAGAAAGATAGCTACATCTACAAAGGCACACACTGGTTCTAAAACACACAAGCAATTTTCTAGAGCAAACCCATACATAACATACCTGCCATACCAAATCTCGATCAAAATTAAAACATGGTCTTCCCTGCAAGAAGACAAACCATAAATAACTTTATTCGTACCAGATCCTTTTGTCAATTGATTTGAATAGTACTTTCTTTAAAATTATCACGTCTACCTGGGATAATAGGACTTCTATATTCTCTCCCTGATAAATGCTTTCTGCAGGCTCGAGGGATGTCAAGATCTGTGCAGAGAATCTGTCCCATGAAGACTAACTTGGTAAGACAGGAAACTCACCGGATGTGCAAAAGAGAATTTCCTTTCGGTGTTTCCAAATAGGACTTTATTGGGGGCAAGAGCTCATGGAATCACACTGCTCTCTTTTTCCCGATGGGTAACATGAAAGAAATCAAAAAGTTGTTCTGCAGCCATTTCGAGAACCAAAGTATGGATGAATGATTGTTGCTAATCAAAGCAGCATTTCACAGAAATTAGTTTCTTTTTTGGTTTGTTCATTTTTTAAGGCTAAAAATTTGGAATTTTAGGAAAAGTTGTACAATTCTAAGCTTTGGCCAAAAGTGACATCAAATTTTAATTTTTAAATTTTATCCCAGAGAGAGCCAGATGCTCTCACCACTGTTGAAATGCCAGTTTCATTCATTCTGTACCCAACATACAGTCACCTACTTGCTCAAATCATCCCTATTGGTTGGCTCTAGAATCTAAGTTTTCTTCAATTATCTCAGTTTCTTCCATTGTTTCCCGTCACATCCAAAAACAAAGGAGCATCACTTGTAGCACAAAAGGAGATCAAAGCCTGAGCTTCTGAGCACTGAGAAAGCATGCAGAGAGCCTGGGATCTTCTAACAACCTGCTGCGGATCTCATCCTAAAGAGGTAAAATGGAGCACTGAGGAATGACAGATTCCTCCATACTCCAGCCCAGAAAGAAATGCCATGTAATGATCCGAGTGTTGCCAGCTTTGAACGCACTGTGATTTCCAGTTATCGATAAATTTGTTCATCAGTGTTTACCCTGACAATGGATTTCCATGTCACTCCACTGAATTTCCTGGGGAGATTTCACTTACTGGCTTTAAGAATTATGTGGGAGTGGGTTCCCTCTTTGGCATGCAATTCTAATGATGGAAACAGTGAACAGGAACTAAAATGAGATCTCAAGGATCTATTTCAGTTCTAAATCGTCAATTTTATCATGTCTTAGTTCCTTTCAAAAAGATAATTAGAAACCATCAGAAAAGGGACCTAGAGTGTGTCTAAAACTGCCCTAAAGGTCCATCAATAATTCTGGGAGAGCATTCACTTCTGAGAACTAGCCAGCAGCCTTCGGATATTGTACTAGGAGCACAACATGCTTCCTTTTCTTTTGAGACTTTCTTCTGTTCAGGCAAATTGTTTATTTTATTTCCTGGGTAAAAGGAACACCCAGAAGAGACAACCCCAAGTTGTCTGTGACTTATTAAAAGTTGCCAGGATATGGAGAGGGTTAGTGCTTATGAATAAATTAATGCCCATTTAGCAAAGTATTCTCCTTGAAGACAAAGACTGTCTCATTTTTATCTTGGAAGACCACTTGACATAGAGCAGGAACTGGAAAATGTTTGTTGTTTGGCTAATAGATTTATGGGAAGACATCTATTTAAAACATCATGGAATGAAAGGAGGAAGGACCCTCAAAGGTTACCCAGTATAATCCCCTCCTTCTATAGATTGAGGAACCTGAGGACCAGGGAGGTTATAGATTTGGTCACGCAGGTAGTAAGTGACGAATGGGAACTAAAGTTGACTCCAAAGTCTTAACTGTTATCATTAGCTAGAACATGTCACAAGCTAAAGGTCATCCTGACTCTAGAACTGGCTCCCTAGACTCTACTTAATGTTGTTTCTCTGGTTAACAAATCATGAAAATTCTTATCCACAGAATACATGTTATTTTTAAGCCAATTTAAATCAAGCCCCCTTTAAATGGGTTTACTCTTCTCTATCGTGACTGACAGGATGAAAACTTCCAAGCCCAAGGTACAGAGACCTTGGCGACAGCTGTATTTGGCTGAAGCCATCGAGAACTCATGTATAGATGATTCAGTGGTATGGATTTTATCCCCCCACCCCCACCCCAGGTTTGGGTCTTTGGAACAGACAATTCAAGGGTTTACTGAATACTGATGGGTATTCAGTAGGTGGGCAGTAGGATGGGACTCTGTGCAGAGACAGACACGGGCAGTGGGTTTCCTTCAGCTTTTAGAGTTTTCCAACAAGTTGTTCTTAAGCCCCAAGCCCAGTTCAGCCAACTGCCTAAGCTGGCAAAGGGCACAAGTCCCCACTAAGCGATGCTATTTTATTTCTCGAAGGTGACATCATCAAGGTAGGAATTGGTCAAGCCCCAAATGATCCATTCTCAGGGCAAACATTTTTGGGGGGCTTCCTTTTCAAAGGTAGGATTTTCAACTGAAAAGGCTTCAGTTTATTAGATACTAATTTTTTTTAAGTCAACTGAGGGCAGCTGGGTGGTGCAGTGGATAGAGCACCAGCCCTGAAGTTAGGAGGACCTAAGTTCAAATGTGACTTCAGACACTTAACTCTTCCTAGCTCTGTGACCCTGGGCAAGTCACTTAACCCCAACTGCCTCAGTAAAAAATAAAAATAAAAAGTCAGCCGAACATCATACATTTAAATCAGCTTATATAAAACTTTGTTGTTCCATTATTCCTCATGTTTATCAAGTGAGTATTTAATTATTCTAGATACCAAAAAAAAAAAAACCCTCCTTACATATTAGGAGGTTTTTGAGCTTATTTTTCTGGTACCTGCACAGCTGAGTTGGGGGAAGGGATGTGGGAGGGAAAATTTGTAAATACTTGGCTCTCTCTACTGTCATTATCTCCAACCTTGACTAAGAAATAGTGCTCAGGTTAACACCCCCACACACAGTCGGGAAAGTGTCTATTTCTAGGGAAAAAACCTTTTTCTGATCATGTTATTTCAATCGTTCGCTGCCCTTTCTGCCGGGCACAAAGAAGCCGGACTCTGCCGGACTCTGCCAAACTCCGCTTTTGTCACCCAACTGGGGACACCGGCCTGACCGGGTCTCTTAAAATGCAATTGTTGCAAACAGTTAAGCGTTGCAGATGGCTTCTGCCGGCCGCCAGCCAGTCCACGTAGGTGGGCAGCCCCTGCACAAAAGTGAGACCCTAGTGAATCTATCTCTGAGGATCCCCGACAGAAATGACCACATCAAAACAGGCCATTGGCTTGGACTGGTTTGTCTGTTGGGGGGGGTGGGTAACAGATGGATAGACTCATGGCATGTTCCCCATCTCAGCTGCCCCCGAACGTCAGCAGCTGGCTGAGAGTGCCCGGCCCCTACCTTCATCTCTATGACGGTCTGGAGAGCCTTGGTCTTGGCCGGTTCCGGCTGAAGTTGGGTCCTTCTGTGCAGCTCCTGTGGAGGGACACGATAGAAATAAGCCTGACGGTTCATGCTCCCATCATCCAGCAGCTCCCACAGCGGCCCCCGAATCCCCAAAGCCCGGGCTTGTGGGCGGCCGGCCGAAGGCTACAGGTGCTCCCGCTCCCGGCGGCCCCCTCGGGTGGCTCTTGCCAACGCCGCGCTGCCTGGAGGCTAGGTTACAGGCAACGGGGCTGGCACATGCGCGATTTCTAAAACTTCCATCAATTATTAATGGCAACTGTGACAAAGCCGGCAAGGGAGCGGCGGCCAGAGACTCTTCAACGCTGCTGCATGTGCCCAGACAGCCCGTCCTCCCCCGGCCAATCACGTCGCCGGGGGCTCTTCTCACACAGAGCCCGGGAACAAAAGCCGAAAGGACCCGGCTGAATGCGGAGCCGCATCAGGGAGCGCGTTAGCTACCGGGCTCCCGAGCAGCAATTAGGAGCGTGCTCGGGACGAGTGCGGCGCTCTCTGGAGCAGCAAATTGGGCTGATGAAACACAGGGAGGGCCTGGCCTTCGCCTTCCCCACTCCATCTGTGGCTGAGAGAGTGACACGCTGGGAGAGAAGAAGCCAAAGTAGGGATGAGAGTGCAAGGAGGCTGAAAAGGTAGCAAGGGGAGGGGGGAGCAGAGAGACAGAGAAAAAGAGACAGAGACAGAGACAGAGACAGAGACAGAGAGAGAGAGGGGAGCAGAGACAAACACACACAGAGACAAACGAGACAAAGAGACAGAAACAAAGATAGAAAGATAGACACAGAGAGACACACAGACAGAGGGAAAAAGAGAGACAGAGAGACAGAGACAGAAAGAGAAAGAGAGAGACAGAGAGAAAGCCAGAAAGAGACAGAGACAGACACACAGAGACAGCGAGACAGAGACAGAGAGAAACAGAGACAGAGAGATAGACACAGAGAGACAGAGAGAGAGACAGAGGGAGACAGGGAGAGAGAAAGTCAAGATGGTGTCATGGTATGGATGGATGGTAGACTTAGAAATGAGGAAAACCTGGCTAAAAGTCCTGCCTCTTATACATACAGGCTATGTGACCCTGAAGAAGTTTATCCTCAATGTTCAACATGCTGACCTGCACTGGGGAGTTTCCCTGTTCAGAGTGATCCCTTTTCCTATAATCAGAAATGAAATCAGAAGAAAAGCAGCATTCATGCTGAACATGCTTGAAAAGGGAGAGCCATCTCCAGTCAGTTCTGATCTAGATCCGGCCACTGGACCCAGATGGCTCCAGAGGAAAAAGTGAGGCCGGTGACTTGGCACAGCCCTCCCCCACTTAGATTCAATTCACTTGCATCTCATGGCATCAGCTTCCTGATGTTGTCTTTAAGAAGAAAGGATAAAACAGTAACAGTTTGAAAAGGGAAGAGAGAGGAAAGGAGGAAGGGAAAGGAAGAGAGGAAAGAAGGAAGGGAAGGGAAGGAGGAGGGGAAGGGGAAGGGAAAGGAAGAAGAAGGGGAAGGGGAAGGGAAGGAGAAGGAGAAGGAAAGAGAAAGGAAGGGGGATGGGAAGAAAAGAAAGGAAGGGGGAAAGAAGGGAGGAGGGAAGAAAAGAAGAAAGGAAGAAAGGAAGGGAAGAAGAAAGGAAAAGAGGAAGGAAGAAAGAGAGGAAGAGAGAGAGGGAAGAAGAGAGAAAGAAAGAGAGAAAGAAGAAGAGAGAAAGAAAGAGACAGCAGAGAAGAGAAAGAGAGAAAGAGAAGAAAGGAAGGAAGGAAGGAAGATTTTATTGACAGGTAAATCATTCCTTTAGCTTAAAAGAAGCCTAAAAGTGGTGATTTTACAATTCAAAGATTCTTTCTCCCTTTTCATTTCCTTGCATCATCTCAAAGAGATCTTTTTCAATCACTATCTTGCAAAAGTGTCCAGCATCTTGAAATCAGAGAAATGCAAATGAAAATAGACCTTGGGCTATTGTTCCACACCCATCGAGTAATCCAAGATGCTAAAATGGGAAACTTCTAGTTGAAGGAACTATAGGATGACAGGCAGCAAGAATCTGGTTCAACTGATCTGAAATTTAATTTGGAATTATGTAAGAAAATTAACTAAATTGTTCATAATCTTTGATCCAGAGATATTACTATTTGAGGCTGTATCTTCAGGAGGTTACAGGAAGAAAAGACCCAGGCAATACTGACAAAAATATCCAAAGCAACATTGTTTGTGATGATCAAAATAAAAAACCTCTACGCAAAAATGTGCAGGCCACTGACTTGGGATTTGAGGAACAAACTGTGATTTATGGAACAGTATTGCTCAGTATGGAATGATGCATATGAAAATATCCGAAAAACATGGAAGATTTAAACAAAGTGATATGGAATGGAATAAGCAGAATCAGAGGAATAACATACACAATCCATACAATAATATAAAGAGTCACCAGGAGGTACATCCACAGTCTAACAATGTAACTGTTAAAGAAAAAGTCTTCGCTTCCCTGCCCCTTAATATAAATGAATGGGATTTTCTCAAGCAATATACTTTGTTAAAAGGTGATCTGAGTATTTGTTGGAAAGAAATCTGTTGTATCAAAATGAAACCTATTTTTTTAAGAACAGAGAGTCATTTCTCGTATTTAAACATCTTTCCTTTACCCCTAATAACTCCTACCTACTAACTGAGGGGAACAAAAATTGAAAGGAACGTATTCTGGCTTAAATTTCATGTATTTATTTCCTTTATTTCTGGTAACATTTTTAAATTATTCATTTATAACTATGTCTCTTCCTTGGAGGAATATACAAGAGTTCCCATATCATCTCATTCAAGTTAGTGGGTTACGAAAATTTAATTTGCCTCTTTAAAAACCGGTCATCAACGTAGTTTATAGTTCAGAATCAAAGAATTTTGAGATGGAAAGAAATTTAGACAATTATAATTTCATATAACCTACGGCCATTGAGCTCAGTTCAACCTTGAACATAGAATGCCCTCTAAGATATCGGTGGCAAGTAGACATCCTGCCGCACGTGAAAGATCTCTAACAATAGGGAGATCTTTGAGGGATGGGACTGTATAATTGAGAGTAGCAAGATGGCATAGTGAATGGAACAATGGATTTGGAATCAAAAAACTGCTCAGATTCTGCCTCAGCTCTCTGTATTTTATGATGGGGGCAAGTCACTTGACTATTTAGTCTCTGTTTCCCCATCCCTAAAATTGGAATAATAATAACAATACCTTCCTCTCATTGTCATGGCAAAGATCAAGTGAGATATTGCCCGCTTGGAAAACATGTAAAGAACTCCATAAATATCAGTCACATGCTGCCAATGAGAAGTCATTCAGCAATTGTAAGAGGGGCAGAGATTCCAAACGTGCTAGTCATGTGAGGACCCTCTGTCCACTGGACCTTCTGTCCAGTGCCCTCCTTAGCTCTATCTTCACCTATCTCCTTACTTCCAAACCCAATAATAAACCTCTTTTATCAATCTTAAAAAAAAAAAAAAAAGCAATAGTAAGAGGAAGAAGAAACAGTATCAGTGACTCCCTACTAATGCCCATTGAATTTATCTTTACGTGTCTGTTTAAACTCATTTTAGAATTAACTTTTATTTTATTCTCAACCTGACATAAGTAATAGAGACATCTTCTGTCTTCCGATGAATGTAGCTGGGATAAAGAGGCAGTTTCTTGAGACTGGACAGCTGTTACACCTTTCAAGTGATTTCGTGTGAAGACAAATGTTTCTGCCAGAAGGAACCTAGGAGGCATTACTAAGAATTATGAACTCCTGGGTAAGAAACTTAAGTACTTGAGGGTACAGGTGGGGTTCTCATCACTACTGTTGATGGAAGGCAGGGGATTCAGAAGAGAAAGACAGATTGGGGAGGTGAGAAGCTGGCTAAAAAGATGAAGTCTGAGAACAGGATTTAGATTTCCAGACTGTGGCCTTTATTTTAATAAGGAAAAGATGGGCTCTTGGCCAGGGATGGAGTATACCTAACAAGGGCCAGTAAAATATATATTTTTTTCCTGGAGCTTCGCAAATCTGAGCTTTAAGAGGGACGGGAGGAAGAAAACTGCCCACATGTCTGCCTCATCTGATCATCTGATCATCATAAAATGATACATTCAATACTGAAAAAAGGAGAAGAACGGAAGAAAAGCCGGGATGACAACAGCCCAAACTACTTGTATATGCTGCAGAGAGGATTCCTGTTCAGGGACATTTTGGAGAGATCCCTTCCTACTTTGAGATCCTGGGATTTGGGACATGGGGACATAATTCCACATGACATAGGCAGGGAAAGGAGTTTGGGCCTGGAAATAACAAATATAGAAAATAGATTTAGAGCCACCAAGGGCTCTACAAGCCAACCCTTCATTTTATGAAAAAAAAAAAAAGTAACTCAGAGGTAAAGTTATTTTCTATGAGTCAAACAACTTGATTGGTCCATCCCAGTTCAGACTGGTTGGAGCTTAAGGATTCTCCCCATTCAAACATACAGGGAAATCTCTCTTCTTCCTCCGGCCAGACACAATGTTCTGCCACCGTATTCAGCGCCAGCCTATAAAAATGCTTTGCCATCTGCATTTAACCCAGGCCCGGAAAGATTACGGGGCCCTTAAAGCAGCGAAGTTAACTGTTTTCTGATCCTAAATTTTACTGCCCCTGAGAGCACCTCAGCTCCTAAGGCAAATAGGAAAATATTTTATGCGTCTAGGTTACGGCTTCTAGTTCACATGCTCATCCTTGGCAGTTTATGCCCCTCGAGGGGAAGGACCGTGTGCAGTAAGTGCTTGCTAAGGCATCGTTAAATGTGGCTTCCAAGAACAATCCTCTTCCATAATTAGCCACATCAGTTTCGGGTTGTTTCAGAGACAAAAGTACACTTGATGTGCACGCCCGTAGTTTTTGTCTGTTGGCCAGAATATTCTAAATAAATGTTTAGATATGTCTCTGGGTGTAATAATTGCCCCCCATAAAGTCTTTAAGCATATAGAAGTGAGAATGACTTGATATAGTGAAGAATTTATCCCCAAATTATTTAAAGTAATAGAACCTCAGGCCACCGAGTCCAGTCTAACATTGATCCTAGAATTCCCTCGAAAACATGAGTAGCGTGTGGACATCCTGCCTCGCATGATAGATCTCCAGCGATGGGAATATCTTTGGAGGAATGGATTTTGGTTTTATCTTTACTCATATACTGAGCACTTGCCAATGCCTAGCATATAGTAAGTGCTTAATAAATGCTTAGTGACTGACTGCTCATGGGTACAATATGGGTATATGTCACAATAGACATATCCTACAAGGATGGGGGGATGTGGAGCTTAGAAAAAGGATCAAATCTAAAGATTCAGACCAAGGAATCATCTCTGAAGTCAGAGTAAGTCAGAGCTCTAGAGCGGGGAGGAACCTGAAAGGTCATCTATCAACTTTATCATTTTATAGGTCTGGCCAAGGAGGTTATGGGACTTGTCCAAGATCATACAGGCAATAAGTTTCAGAGGCGGGATTTGAAACTCCACACCCAATTTTTTTCTCCTCTGCTATCAGAATGAAGGTGTTTGCTACATATAACAAGAAGAGAAATAGGATCGATTGATCAATCAATCAGAACCATTTATTAAACTCTTATTATCAACAATATGGATGTTAAATAGTCAAGGAAAGAATATGGAGGCAGTGGAGGAAACAAAGATAGATGGAATAAGAAATAAGAGGAAATTCAGCCCTTCCAAGAGGAAGGGATGAACACAAAATCATAATAGCAGGGAGGGCCACAGGGAAAGGAGTCCATCCCTCACCATAATTAATGTAAACACAGATACATCAAATAGCTTGATCAGTCAATCAACAGGGACAATTAAGTTTCAAAATAAGATGTACTTAGCCCTATACTTTTTTCACTACCGATGCCCTTTGGACTGAGTCAAACAAAAATCAATCCATAGGAGTAGATGCTAAGAAATTTTCCTATAATTGTGTCAATAAATCCTTAACCCAATTAAAAAAGATCATAGGCTTTGACCACTAAATGAAGGTCTATAACAGCTACACTGGAAATATTTTATAATCGATCAGAAAAGTTGTCACTGGGTTTACAGTTAATAACAAGTCAGTCTAATGTGGAAGGATCTCAGCAAAGACCCAAGAGGTGATCAGATATGAGTAGGAAGGAAGAGATTACACTCTCCCTCTCTCTCCCCTTCCTATCCATGTGTCATGTGATCAAAGACACTGGATTAGTATCAAATAATATCCACCTAGGATAGGAGAAACTTGACCAATAAGAAAACAATTCCCCAACTAGAAGCAGAGACACACATGAAAGGCAAAGAGATGTGAAGACATATCCAAAGGGAGCTTAATTAGCATCCTATGAAGAAAGAAAGGCTTTCCAGTACCTTGAATTTTTGAGGAATAATACCTTCCAGGAGTATGATTTCCCCTCACCGTGGCTGTTGATTATGGAAAGGCACAGATCCTCAAAGTTTAGCAGCTATACACTTGAGGGGAACTTCATGAGCCCTCCATGATTTTTAACCAAATCATGGTTTTTGTTTTTGTTTTTTTGCAGGGGTTGTGAGTTTCCTCTTTGTCACATGGTGTACCTGTTGCATTATTTTTGAATTTTGGACCCACTCTTCTCATTGATGTTGTAAGTATTTTTAGGAAAACTCCAAGACTTGAGATTAAAAGCTGTCGATTGGCCAGTAATGTCAAGTACTTGTCATGTGCCAGGCATTATATAAATCCTGGAGATCCTGGGGATCCAAATATATTAAATAAAACAATCCTTTCTCAGAAACAGATTATACTCTAATGACATAAAATATTTTTGTAACTACTGTTCTTGCAACATCATCTTTAAATCGATTACTTTTCTAAAAGCTAATGAAGTCTATTGGCTGATTGTTAATGGAAAATATACCGGTAGGGGCTTATAATTATAGTGTTAAAAAATTGGCGTCAAAGACTTACCCTCAGACCCCTTAAAAAATAAATGATGGGAGTCTCTGGGGAGCTCAACATGTGAATTTCAGTCCATATAGCACTATAATAGGATCAGAGATTTAGAGCTGAATAGAACCTTAGAGGCCAGTAAATCTAATCCTCTCGTTTTATAGATGAGGAACTGAGGAAAAGAACGCTTCAGAAACTCCCAAAATCACACAGGGATTACTCTAAATAGTAGAGTCCAAGGACTCCAAATCCAGAGCTCTTTCCATTGTCTCACAATGTCTTACTTATCAAATCAGTGAAAAGTTTAGATGGGGTCAAGAAGGATGAGTTTTGTGCTTTTTAAAGAAGGTCTTCAGTGATTTGGTGTCTCAAAAGTCATCGTGACCTCTGAGAAAGTAGAATCAGTAAAATGTTTGTGAACAAAAGTCAGATTGCAGGAGGCTTAGGAGAGAGCGGTTTATGTGTAAGAGGCAGCAGGTAGAATTTTGAGATGTTTAGCAGTGATGAGGAAGAAATATTGGAGGTGGTAGAGGTGTCAAGTGGAAATTTTGGAGGGGGAGAAGGGTAAGAAGCTTAAGTATATTTCTAAGTAGATGAGAAGCATTTGAAGAAGAAAGAATCAAGGATACAGTAGGACAAGGAGATAGTGAGGGGAGGAAGTTCCTGGACAGGATGGAGAGGCGTTAGATGAAGGACATGGGGAGAGGGAAAACCTTTATGAAGGATAAGGATGTTTCTCCTGTGGCTAAAGAGGAGTGCGTGGCAGGTGCTACTCTATATTTATAGAAGAAACAAGGGTCCTCAGAGTGATTAGTGGCCAAAGGTGACCATGATATAGAATGTCAGATCATCAGCTGTCGTTAAAGGGACTGGGGGCGAGGAGGGGCCACACACTTGGAGACCAGAGAAAAGAAGCCCTTTTCTTAGCAGTGGGAAGAACTGTAAAACACAGTGAAATAGATTTTCTGCCTGGTACTCTGGGAAATTCAGCCTCCTAACCAATTAACTGTATAAGCTAAATGTGTGAATATCCTTCAAACTTCCACAGCACACTGCCCACCAGGGACTAGTTAAATCATGTCCCTTGTGGACAGAATAATGAATAAACTCAATGCTTGACAATCCAAAAAGCCTGCTGGAGGGCCTGGCCCTGACCAAAACCTTTCCAAAGGATTGCCCACTGATATGCAATATTATATAGTATACATATACAATATTATATAGCATACATATTACATACAATGTTATATACTTTATACAATATAAAGCCAATGGGAGTGAATAACAATAATAATAATAATAATAATAATAATAGTGCTTTAAAGTCTGCAAAGCACTTTACAAATATTATCTCATTTTATCCTCACAATATCCCAGGAAGGTACTATTATTATACTCATTTTACAGAGGAGGAAACAAGAGGCAAATAAAAAATAAGTGATTTGGTTTCCCAAAAGGACTTTAAATTGCATGAAGACTTTTGGGACACCTATCCAGCTCCTAAGCATCAGAGGTTAAATTTGAACACAGGCCTTCTTTCTGACTATAGGTCCAGTGCTCCCTCTATTTGTCACACCCTCCAGCTTCCAAGTTATCCATTGGCTAAGTCTGATCACCAACAAGCAATTGATGTGAAGATTTAGGAAAATGTATTTTATGCAAACTGGCACCTATATATACCTGATCCGTGAACAAAAGAAGCTCAATGCTCCCACTCCAACGAGAACTAAAACATTCAAGCTAACTCTTAAACTAGCCCCAGCCTCTCTTGCCCCGAGGTCAGCTCCCCTAAGCTTGGCCTGGAAGTTCCTGGCCCCCTGACTTCCTGTGGGAAGATCAGAAATGAGTACTTCTTATATCTATCTAACATGATTGCATCCCTGCCCAACAACACACAGAGGGAGCTTGAATCCCAAAGCAGAGGAGGGAGAAACATTCTAGGGAAACTCGTGACTTCTCGGCAAATTAGAACCTTCCAAGCCAATCTCTGATCCCACATTATACATTTTGGAACAGAATTCCCCACCGTGGAATCTATGGTTTCATGGCCAACAAAAACCTAAGGACTAAGCTAGCTTCCAAAGAAATGGTCCCCGGGACTGGCGACATCCTAAGCTAGCTTCCAGAGAAATAGTCCCCGGGACTGGTGATGTCCTAAGCTAGCTTCCGAAGAAATAGTCCCTGGGACTGGCGACGTCCTAAGCTAGCTTCCAGAGAAATGGTCCCCGGGACTGGCGACATCCTAAGCTAGCTTCCAGAGAAATGGTCCCTGGGACTGATGACATCCTAAGTTAGCTTCCAGAGAACTGGCCCCCGGGACTGGTGATGTCCTAAGCTAGCTTCCAAAGAAATAGTCCCCGGGACTGGCGACATCCTAAGCTAGCTTCCAGAGAACTGGCCCCCGGGACTGGTGATGTCCTAAGCTAGCTTCCAAAGAAATAGTCCCCGGGACTGGCGACGTCCTAAGCTAGCTTCCAGAGAAATAGTCCCCGGGACTGGCGACGTCCCAAGCTAGCTTCCAGAGAAATGGCCACCGGGACTGGCAACGTCCCAAGCTAGCTTCCAGAGAAATGGCCACCGGGGCTGGCGACGTCCCAAGCTAGCTTCCAGAGAAATGGCCACCGGGGCTGGCGACGTCCCAAGCTAGCTTCCAGAGAAATGGCCACCGGGGCTGGCGACGTCCCAAGCTAGCTTCCACAGAAATGGCCACGGGGCTGGCGACGTCCCAAGCTAGCTTCCAGAGAAATGGCCACCGGGACTGGCGACGTCCCAAGCTAGCTTCCACAGAAATGGCCACCGGGGCTGGCGACGTCCCAAGCTAGCTTCCAGAGAAATGGCCACCGGGACTGGCGACGTCTCAAGCTAGCTTCCAGAGAAATGGCCACCGGGACTGGCGACGTCCCAAGCTAGCTTCCAGAGAAATGGCCACCGGGGCTGGCGACGTCCTAAGCTAGCTTCCAAAGAAATAGTCCCCGGGACTGGCGACGTCCTAAGCTAGCTTCCAAAGAAATAGTCCCCGGGACTGGCGACGTCCTAAGCTAGCTTCCAGAGAAATAGTCCCCGGGACTGGCGACGTCCCAAGCTAGCTTCCAGAGAAATGGCCACCGGGACTGGCAACGTCCCAAGCTAGCTTCCAGAGAAATGGCCACCGGGGCTGGCGACGTCCCAAGCTAGCTTCCAGAGAAATGGCCACCGGGGCTGGCGACGTCCCAAGCTAGCTTCCACAGAAATGGCCACCGGGGCTGGCGACGTCCCAAGCTAGCTTCCAGAGAAATGGCCACCGGGACTGGCGACGTCCCAAGCTAGCTTCCACAGAAATGGCCACCGGGGCTGGCGACGTCCCAAGCTAGCTTCCAGAGAAATGGCCACCGGGACTGGCGACGTCTCAAGCTAGCTTCCAGAGAAATGGCCACCGGGACTGGCGACGTCCCAAGCTAGCTTCCAGAGAAATGGCCACCGGGGCTGGCGACGTCCTAAGCTAGCTTCCAGAGAAATGGCCACTGGGACTGGCGATGTCTCAAGCTAGCTTCCAGAGAAATGGCCACCGGGGCTGGCGACGTCCCAAGCTAGCTTCCAGAGAAATGGCCACCGGGGCTGGCGACGTCCCAAGCTAGCTTCCAGAGAAATGGCCACCGGGACTGGCGACGTCCCAAGCTAGCTTCCAGAGAAATGGCCACCGGGGCTGGCGACGTCCCAAGCTAGCTTCCAGAGAAATGGCCACCGGGACTGGCGACATCCTTGGGAAGAATGTGTGGGGGCTAGTTATCCTTCTAACTGAATAGCAAGTCAAAGATCAGCTTCCACAGCTGGGATTGAGCTCTGGATGCTCTGCAAAAATAAGGATCCTCTAAGACCCCAAGCAGAAGTTGAGAAAAGTTTCCTCTGGCATCAGATGCCTTCACCATTCTCGCTTGGGCAGTGAGATGGGATTAGAGAGCCCAGCTCACCTCTGCTGACCAGGGAGAGGCGTCTCCCTGATGGCCAACATCGACTTGGCCCCTCAGAGGAAGGCATTCCCAATCCTGCAGAATGGGATAGTCCTGTTAGCATGGAGCTCAGGTGCAAATGATACATGTTACAAGTGAGCACCATTTTGCAAGATGGATGTCATTCATCATAATTAACATATGGAAAGTGGACTTTTTTTTTATTTCTAGCAAGCATCATTGGATGAGAAATTTAGAGCCGGACAGGATCTTCCCAGAAACCATCTGGTCCAATCCTCACATTCTACAGATGAGGAAACTGAGATGTCAAATGATTTGCTAAGAATGATATAGCTATTAGGAATCAGAGGCAACTAGGTTTTTCTGGTTCCAAGTCAAGAACTCTAGCCCCTACTAGTTTTCAAGTTAAAAAAAGAAGAAAAGAAAAGCTAAGAATAAGATTTTTTCAGTTATGAAACCTTTGCAAACTAGTCATTGATAGCAAGAATAGTCTGGTCACCTCTCCCAGAAATATTCTGAAGGTTTTTGCCTGGACCTCCTCATCCTGGGTGCATGAGATCTTGGCCTCCATTGGAGGCGGCTATATCTTGACCTACTATCCGGAAAGGATGCTTTTCCAAGGCCAGATTTCAAGACAGCTAAGAAAGAAATATGTAATTAAATAAGACACTGGACTTGGGGTCAGGGAGAACTTCATTCAAATCCTGCCACAGACATTCAGCACTTCTGTGACACTGAAGGGGGAAACACAGAAGAAAGAAGGGAATAAGGATTTATTAAGTGCCTTCTTTATACTAAATACTTTTATAAACATGATCTCATTTGATCCTCACAATAACTCAGGAAGATAAGTGTTATTATCCCCATTTTACAGCTGAGGAAACTGAGGCAATACAAAGGTTAAGTGAGTTGCCCAGCATCACACAGCTAACAAATGTCTGAGGCTGAATTTGAACTCAGGTTTTCCTGATTCTAGACATAGAACTCTAGCCACTGAACCGGTCGTGTTTCTTTGTGGCTCAATTTCTTCATCTAGAAAATAGAAGTAAACTCGCTCTTCATTAAATTCCCTAGCAGCTCTGAATCTATGACCCGATGGCCTAGGGTCTTATGGCCTATAAGATTCCTATGATCCGATGGCCCAGGATCTTATGGCCTATAAGATTCCTATGATCCAATGGCCCAGGATCCTATGGCCTATAAGATTCCTATGATCCAATGGCCCAGGATCCTATGGCCTATAAGATCCTATGATCCTATGGCTCCTCAAAGCAGGTGGGACAAATTATCTTGATACCAGCCCACTAAACAGAGTTCCCAGGGGCACAGTCGGTGGTAGCCTCCTCCGTCTCCTCCTCCGAGTGTGGGTAACCACACCAGCCCCAGACAAAGGCCCTTCAGAGTCATCCAACCAGAGCTGTCTGTTTCTAGATATTTCCAAAACCACATCCATTGATGTAGCTCTCCAACCACCCTCCCCCCCGGCTCCCCGGGGTGTAGGAGAGGGGAGGGGGGAGATCTGAGCCTCCTGGATGATCTTGTCAAAACAGGCCATTTCGGAGCGAACAGCAGGACCCAGGACAGGAAAGAGCGGGGCGTTCTTTCCAACACCTCCACGAGCCAGATGGCTTCTGCCACTCACCAGGAACGGAAGCCAGCTCCTCCGGCTGACAGGCCTGGGCACAGAACCCAGCCAAGTACCAAGGGGGGCGCTCCCAGGGTCCCAGCGATCCGTGGACACAGGGAAGCAGGGCCTCTGGGGCAGGTGGGCACCACACGTGTACTCACGCTAAAGCCTCGAAGGAAAGGGCGCTCGAACATCACAGAGGCTGGATTTGAGGCCTGTGAGCGGGGTTCTTTCCAATTATTTTGACATATCTGATATATTGGCACATGGACTGTTTCCATTTTATTGGTTTCCTTTGCATAGAATGCTATGCGGTCTATTTTATATCTAAAACCATTGTTCTGTGGAGGGGTCGATGGACTTCCCCAGATTTCCAAGGGAAACGTGACCCCAGGAAGTGAAGAATCCTCATCCCAAGGGAGTGCAGAAGGTAGGCAGATTATTATAAGCATGTATGCTAAATATAAAGTGTGGACTTATACTATGGAGGATATAAAAGACATGCAGATAAGTTTAATATCCGTGTACATAGAGAGACACGTACACACACATATAGATACATATATATTTATATTCCTATATAAATATGTATATTAAATTATAGATTAAGCGTATAGATTATATATATACATATATAACCATACATATATACAAATGTACTTATATCTATATAATTATATGCAGAGTTTCTATATCCCCCATAGTATAAGTATATATTAAATTATATACTAACCATATGTACATATATGCTTATACATCTATATATGTATACACATGAACAAGATGGTTGTAAAGATAAAATGAAACAATTTATAAAGTGTTTTGCAAATTTTAAAGTTTTGAATAATTACCATCTGTTACAAAATGTTATGATCTTCATCATTATTGATTATTTTATATATTGTTAATTATTATTATTAATTTATATATATATATATCATCCAGCTTTATATACTTACTAGCTGTGTAATCCTGGGCAAATCATTTAACTTCTCTCAGATTTGGTGCCCTCATCTACAAAACAGAATAATAACAGCCCCTACATCTCACTGTTTGCTCCAGAGGCTCCCATGAGATAACATCCAAAAGGCGTTCTCAAAACTATATAACGGTCGTCACCATTATTATTGTGGAGAATCTCAAATCCCAGGGCATGTGCTGGCATTTTTATTTCAATGGGGCAGTTTTTGTAAACCAATATTGGGAGAAAAAGGAAGAGAGAAGAAGGAAGGAGTCTGTGGCTTGGAATGGACCTCATGATGACTGATAAGAGAGAAAAGGTGATGCTCTTCAACTCTTCTTCTGACTTGTTTTCTCAGCCAAGGGAAATAATCTTTGCCCTGGAAATAAGGTTGAAAGGAAGCTAATAGATACAATCAGAAAGTAAATCATTAGAGAAGACCCAAGTTGCCCCTTGAATTCGGGTCTCCAGGCCCAGATAAGATTTGGCTTTGGGTAGTACAAAAAAAAGGGAGGGCGAGGGGAAGATGTTTGCTAAGCTATTCTCTAACATATCACAAAAGATAGGAGGAAAAGAGAAATATTCCAGAACTAAGAAAGAACAAGAGGGTTTTTTTTTAATGTTCCCAAAAAAGGGAAAAGAGCAGAGTTGGCCGAATGTACGTCAGTAAGCTTAACTTCAACAGCTAGAAAGAGTCCAGAACAGTTTGCTCCAATTTAATTAGTTGATTCTCAAGAACCAACAAAATGTCCCCAAGACCAAGCCGTGGATGCTACAACCCATAGGCTGGTCAATGCAGCCAATCCTTGGCAAAAATCTAGAATAGGTTTGGGAGCACTTTGGGAGGAAAAGAAACATCACAATGAGTTAACATGATTTTAGTAAGAAAAAGTAAGTCATACAAGACCAATCGCATTTGCTTTGATCGGGTTAGTTGATAAGCACCTTTCCAATTACTCGCCAAGTCCTGCCTACTCTATTTATGATCATCTCTCACATCCATCCCCTTCTCTTCACTCACGTAGCCACCGTCATCTTAGTTCGGGCCTTCATTGTCCCCTGGACTATTCAATAGTCTTTTAATTGGCCTTCAAGGCTCACCTCTCTCTCTTCTCCAGTTCATCCTCCCCACAGCTGTGGAAAGGATTTTCCTGAAGTACAAATGTAACCCTCTCTCACTATTACCATTCAAAAAACTCCAGTAGTTGTCTATTGTCTCTAGAGTCAAATATTAACATGTTAAGTCTTTCCCAATCTGACTCCTACCTACTTTTATAGCCTTGTTAAATATTATTCCCACTCCTCCATGCCCTTTATCCTCCTTACTGACTTCTCACATTTGAAAATCAAGCTCCCTGCTTTCTCCTATGTCTGAAATCCATTCCCTCACCTCTTCCTTGAAGAATCCCTGGTTTTCAACCTAGAGACTAAGTTGAAGTGCGATGCTTATCCCGATCTGCACTCCAGGAGGAAACAGTCCCCAGCAGTCCCCAAATTCCCCGGTATCCATTTTGTAAGCATTTGTCTACGTGCAGTGTCTCTGCCGATAGAATGGAAGCTCCTTGAAAGCAGGACCTATTTCAGTCTCGCTTTTTTATCTCCTATGTCTAGTACGATGGGAGCGCCTAGTAGGCGTTTAAAAAATCCTTATTCCTCGACTGATTGGACAAGAAATGGGAGGTCAGAGCAAGCAATTTAATCTCTATTTTCTTCATTTTTGAAATGGAGAAAAGTGCCTGCTGCTGCCTCCTTCCCAGGGGACTTGTGAAAATAGGTGAGACTCTACGTGCGAACGTACTCCGTTATCTCGAGGGAAAAGCGACTTTATAAATCCAGCCCATTAAACAGACGTAGTGTATCCTCTATCACCCTGTGCAGTGACGGCCAGCTCCTTCCCAAGCGGATCTGGTTACAGTCCCCGGGTCGGCCGTCCCTTTGTGAAACGGCCTCCTAAATGATATCGCAGATGACGACGCCAGTAACACGATATCGAGGACCAAAGTGCTTATGGGGAAGCGATCAGGAAAATTAAAATAAATTAAGCCGCTCAAAAATAATCAAGTTGTCCAGAGAGGCCGAGTGGGAGGTGGGGGAGAGGGAAGCACTCTGGGTCCTTCAGTCTCACCATAACGGACCTTCCCGGTGGCCAGCTGTCCCAGCCCCATGGCTGAGCTGACGAATGCATTCACATTCACCCAATCATCATCACTCACTAAATGAGGCCCCGCTACCATAGCGTTCTTCTCGAAGCCTTAGATAAATGTTTCTTCAAGGTAGTAAATCATACACCATATGTTAGAAATCACCCCAACATACGTGTAAATGGGAATATACACCCTTTTGTCCTTTCCCAAACAGTGGAAGGGATTTTGGCAGCCTGGCTCCCATTAAAGTCAACGGGAGGAACATTTCTAAATCTCCGTGCAGTGCGCCATACCCCCGGGAGTAATATGTCATGACAGTGCTTTTCAAGAGCAAGGGAATAACTTGTTTTTATTTTTTATTTTTTTAAATGAGTGCTCAAAACAAAAAGGATGGAGTAAAGAAAATCTAGCTAGACAAGGGAGGGACACGTATAGGACTTGGTGGGACAAACTGAACACTGCAACGGGAACATCATTGTGGCAGAGCGTGGAGGGGCACGGAGAGGGCAGGGAGCCTAAAGAACTCTGGACATCCTGGTACCTTTTTGAAATTTCTGTCTGCAAATACCTCTGAGTAACTGAATGGAATTAGTTCAGAGGGTCCCTGAGCAATGATTTCACTATTGGAAGGTTGCAGCCACTATCTGGAAAGGCTGATGAATCTCAGGAGACCCACAAAGGCAGGGTAGCGTGATGATTAGTGCTAGCAGTGGAATCAGAAAGAACCAGATTCAAATCTTGGCTCTTATTTATCCTGGGCAATTATAAATCCCTCGCCTCCCCCAATAGCCTCAGCTTCCTTAAATGAAAAACAAGGGGGTGGCACTCAAGAGTCTATGAGGCCCTTTGTAGCTCTACCCCATGATCTATGACTGCCCATTGCGCCACTGGTAAGCTCGCTCCCTCAAAAAGTGAAATGGAAAAGAGGCCATCAGTAAAGAAAGGAGATACAGACAGACAGGTAAATAGCAAAAGGCAAAATAAAAAGAAAGCGCAAGGAATAGCAAAGAGAGAAAGATGATTTTTTCATGGCATGTCCACCCTTCTATTCCAACTGGCACATGTACCACACTAAAGGGTGGGGATGGAAGATATCAAGAAATCTGTCCTCTGTGGAGAAGGGACACTAGTACTCAGGTCAGCCAGCACGTCAGTGGCTCCCTATCAGGACATAAAGTGAATTATTGAATAAGACAGAGAGATAGAAAGATAGAAAAAAAATAGACGGAGGAAGAGATGGGGGAAGGAAAGAGAGACAGAGACAGAGACACACGGGGGGGGGGGGAATTGTTGGATGGATAAATGGAAAGCTAGACAGACAGACAGATAAGTAGATGGATGGATACTGTGTATATTTTATATGTGTGAGTATCCAATGTATAAAATGTGGAAATTTCCATTCTGCCGTTTCTACAGGTTTACTACCTGCATGGGTTGTTTTTAGATTAAGACACAAAAGAGGGAGGATGCGGCCACTCTCCTGTAGCCCATAAAGCCTCACTTACCAGTTTTAACAGATGTTTCCGTCATCTGTTATCTCTGCAGCTCCATGAGCAGCTGTCAGTTTGATGTTGAGAGTGAGGAGGACAGAAACCCCTCTCCAAGTAAGGTGACATCCCAGGGCCACTGAGTCCTAAGGAAATGCAGTGGAGGATGGGGGTGGCAATTGTCAAGAAATCCGTCACAATCTGGGCCTCCTGGCTTCCAAGGACCTAAGAGAGCTCTGAAGTCTTTTGACAATTGCAAGACAACAGAACCCATTGGCTATCTAGCCAGAAAAAAAGTCATTTCGATGGCACGCTGCGGTCTAGAACTCCTCTTTCTATCGCATTCAGATGATGACTGGGGTCCCTTCTCCAGTAAGGACAGAGTTCCCACTGTCTGCCATCCCCTTCCCACCCTCCAATGGGGCACACGTCCCAGCTGGAAAAAGTTCTGGGGCTCTCATCATGTTCTTTTTTTTCCATTCAAAAGATAGTAAAAGTGTAAAAAAAGGGGGGGAGAGGGCTGTTTGAGGGAGGTGGTCATCAGAAGCAAAATACTGGGAAGGAGGGAAAAGGGAAAGGAAAGAGAAAAGATAGTAAAAGAGAAACATGTCTGTCAACTTCAGCATCGCTCCCCTGCCTTGTTTGGCTTAATTAATTAGTAACTGGGAACCACGGTGATGAGCCGCTCAGAAGCTCTAACACAACTCTTCTTCGTCCACCTGGGAGGCTCAAGGGTAGAGAATGTTCTCCACTGGGAAGAACATAGGTTCTAAGACCAAGGAAGGTCATTCCCACGAGCACCACGCTCCAGGATCGCCCAATTTCTCTGCTGGTTTCTGTTCCCCCCCATTCCCTCCCAGAGTCACAAAGAACCCTGGTACTCTTCAGGTTCTGCTAGGAGGTGCCAGAGAGCTCAGAACGCCGGCCCTAGTCAAGTTCAAAGCTGGCTCTGGAGCCTTTCTAGCTGTGTGACATTGGGCAGGTCATTCAACGTCTGTTTGCATCAGGCTCCTCATCTGTGAAAAGGGGAAAATAACAGGCCTCCCTCCCACAGTCCTAGTCAGGATCAAATGAGACTATAATTGTAGAGCATTAGCACCGTGCCTGGCACATAGTAGGTACGACAGAAATGATCACTAATGTTTATGCCCATTGACCACGTCAAGATAAAAATATGAAAAATATCAAATACAATTTTAAGCGTAAAGACTATTTTAAAGTCTTAGATTATCACAAAGTATCCTTTACATCGGTGATTTCTTCCCACCAGACAACCTACAATCTACCAGAGAGATCCAGGTCTGGTGTCCCATCCTGACCAATTTCCCAGCATACCCTTCTGCCCCAACTGGTCTCCTTGCTGTTCCCCACACTTGAAATTCCATCTCCCACCATCCTGTTCACCAGATCGCACAGCGGCCGAGAGCCAGGTCCTGTTTGGTGCAGACTTTCCCAAGAACTACTTTCATTGGACAATCTGGTGCGTAATCATACATTTGTCCATAATAAGCTAGCCTTTGGTCACCTGACAGATTCTCCAAATTAACTTTGTTGTTCTGGCTCTGAAGCCTCGATGAGAATTCTTTATAAAAAAGCGATGTGGTGACAGCTGGAGACTTGATGCTTGGATCTCACTTCCAACAATAGCCTTTCAAAGTTTCAATGTCCTCATATGTCAAATGGGGATAAACCTACTTAATGCTGCCCGACTCCGGGGTTGTGGAGAGGAAAATGTTCCGTAAACATGAAAACCTATGATCATTATTTTCGCAGCATCATTGTTATTATCATTATCGTCAAGAAGCTTTGATCCAGGTCCACGCCAGCATCTCCACTGACCCCACTGCCATTTTTCAGACAATGATGGAGTTGGGCTCTTCCGGCACGGGTCAGTCTAGGTGGCAGCTGAGGTTCCCACCACCCTGTAAAATTCTAGAACTTAGGGTCTACACTGACCCCCCTCCAAAAGCTGCAACCCTGAGGATTTCCAACTTCTTAAGAGTAGTGTAGTCAATGGGAGGGCTGGCTTTAAAGTCAGGAAGCACTGGGTCACTTCCCAAGTTCATTATTTTCCTAGAGTTGTTTTCTCTTCTGTAAAAGGAAGGGACTAGACTCAAGGATCCCGAAAGTCCCTCCTGCTCTCAGCAGATGATTCCTAAGAGTTAATGGAAGTGAAATTTCTACCTTGTTCTCTAAGCACTTCTTGTGGACTTACTATGGGCTCTGCCCTTTATCCAG